>NC_044929.1:10433226-10436058 GCF_003576645.1 Ipomoea triloba | reverse complement strand
GCTACTTACTTAGGTAAAAAGGATTCCTAACAAAGATCTAACATATGCACGGAAGCTATCAACTGAACTGGGTGACCTCCTCATGCCGAACTGCTTGGAGCTGATTTCTCATCACATCCCCCATATCCAAGGTCGCTCCTTTGGCCACGTGGTTGGATCACACCGCCTTCACGGACTTCATTGCTTGCCGGTGCACTTCTCTTGACTGGGCGTCCAAAATTCTTGTTGGCTTCTCTTCGTAAGATAGAGCATCTTCGAACGTTACGACTTCCAGGTGGATATCACGAAGCGCATCATGTACATATATCTTCAGCAGCAAACGTGAAACGCATCACGCATCTAGTCTAACTTGGTCGGCATACGACTCCTATTGATCATGGGCAGCTTTCACTCTTTCGTGAACCAACTCAACTTTTCCGATGACACATGTAGACGCTACGATCTTAGGGTCACTTGATTTGCCAAATCTTCCCAACTGAACGAGCTGCTACATTTCTTTGCTTTAACCTTTTGATAGCTTAGGCGAACTCCATTTTCTTGAAAGGTCCAACTCAGAACCATTCCATAAGGATAATTCGTATTGGGGACAGAAGGTTAAAACTAGTACGGTAGTATATAGAGGAAAACATTTATAGAAGGCATGCTCATTAAGAAAAACGTTGATCCAACAAGGAAAAAAAGAATGAGAGGTTTAGGGTTCAAGATTCAAGGACAACGTAGGTTAAGATTAGAATCAAAGGTTACCAAGGTTACAACTTAGGAAATAAGGTTGTCACCTTGCACAAGATATTTTCAAGAAGCAAACAATAGTAACGTTTGAAAGATAAAAGAGATTTTACAACCGAGGAAATATCTAGTTCTTTCATCAAGGAAGAGAAATGAAAAGAACTCGGATTTGAGAAAAGATAGGAACGAGATTGAAAACGCGGAAAGAGTTTTACAACGATAGGGTATCCAGCTTATTCAAGGAAAAGGAGGGAATCAGGTTCCAAGAAGAATTAGGAATGAGGTTTGAAAAGACATAAATGATTTTCAACGATAGGGTATGCAATTTTCCAAAGGAAAGAAAGAAATTCAATCTTGAAAGGAGGTAAGAATGAGACTTAAGATAAACTGAAGGGACGTCTCAACGAAAGGATATACAATTTCCAAGGGAACGAGAGAAATTCGGTTTCAAGGGACGATAGCAATGAGGTCTAGAATCAATAGGAGGGATGTTTCAGCAAAAGGCATTTGGAGTCTCAAGAAACAAAGAAGAATTTAGTTTCCCACAAGAGATGTGAATAATGATTAGAACATATAGAAGGGATTTCTCAACAAAAGGATAATTGGGATTTCAAGGATGAAAGAGGAATTCAGATTTAAGAAGAATAAGGAGTTTCTCAACTCTAAGCGGTTTCCACAGCTTGACGATTTGACCATGATACTCTGACCGATTGACGGATCTTGACCTTGCTTCCTACGCAACGTGGGTCTACAGTTCGGATACGCTCTACTTCGTAAGGTACGACACGCACAACCTTTGCCACCCCAGGAGAAGTCGAAGGCGATGGATTGCTAAAGACTGATTGGTGCAGAACGAGGGATTCCTGAGGAAGCTTCATGAAAAGGTAGGTTCAACTAGGGAGGTATCGCCTGATCTTGAAAGGAGATTCGCCTATGATTACTGGTGATCTTGAAAACCAGGTTTACTTTCTTGTACTTTGAAACATCGAGGTCCTAAAGCCGACGTAACGCGTGCATCTTCTTTAGCATTAAGAATTCTTGCTCTTTTGATTGTTCAGGGTTCTACGAGAAGTCCTTTATTTATTCGATTGGCAATCTTCGTTGTAAGGTGGTTCGGTCAAATCTTGGTGTTCTTCTTGCGATTCTTGCAGGTCAATAGCACGAACACATATCAACCTATTTTTCCACTCTTCATTGGTTCTTCTTGTTGGTCATCCAAAGTAGTGGAACGCAGCTCTCAACTTTAATCTTTGTGTTTAGCGCGATCAAGGGCGCCTTTGCTTACTTGCTCGGTAGATTAAGTCTTCTACGGAACTCCATTAGCACTACGGGCCAACTCCACTTTGGAAAATTCGGGGATTGAGCTAGCCTTTAGGTTCACTTCGGTTGGTCTTGATATGCGGTTGATTCGGTCGTTTACTATCTTGCTTAGTTTATTCCTTTATTTATTTCTTGCCACCGAGGTTCCTTCCTTAGAGCGCTTGCACGAGACTCCTTATGGCCGACCTGAAAGCTCCTACTNAAATTCGGGGATTGAGCTAGCCTTTAGGTTCACTTCGGTTGGTCTTGATATGCGGTTGATTCGGTCGTTTACTATCTTGCTTAGTTTATTCCTTTATTTATTTCTTGCCACCGAGGTTCCTTCCTTAGAGTGCTTGCACGAGACTCCTTATGGCCGACCTGAAAGCTCCTACTTGGCGTGCTTTAACTCTTCCTTGACGCGTCGGCATTTGCTCGTGCCGATCCCTCATAGCCTAGAGTCTTCGAGTCTTCAGTCTTCGAGCTCCTATTGCTTTCTTCGTCTTCTTATCGCACTTCAGCTGCACGAACTTGTTCTTCAAGTCTTGAGGCTATCAATCGAAGATCTTGCAGACGATGCTACACGCGTGAAGACGCCAATTCCCGGGGAACGTAGATTGCTGCCGTTGACTCCAAACCGCGAGTAGATTAGTCTTCTTTGACGAGCCGCCCGATCTTCTGTTTGCTTTGACGCATACGGAGCTATCCATCGTCTCGTACCAACTAACTACTCATTCCTAATCTAAGGCAAGCTCCTAGGCAAAACTAAAACGAAGCAACGTAACTAAAAGCGATCAAGACTTACCC
>NC_044929.1:10428439-10428906 GCF_003576645.1 Ipomoea triloba | reverse complement strand
ATAATCGATACTTAGTCACCCATAATCCAACAATTAACCTTAATCACTCTTAAGCATTAATTATTGTCATTAGTAACTACTAACCTTGTAATCCATCATCGACGACAAGTCAACAACATTATAACATCATTATCAAGTCCTCGAAATCATTAACACCGTTATTAACCATAATCCATAATTATCCATTAATCTAAACCATTNAAGCTCCTAGGCAAAACTAAAACGAAGCAACGTAACTAAAAGCGATCAAGACTTACCCGATAAGACGAGCCGCAAGCTGCAAACAACAAGGTTAACAAGGCACATATAATATAAACAAACAAGGCGTGTCCTCACCGCGATTCCTAGAATTCACACATCCTAGGATTCTCAAACATCTTAACTTCTACTGATCAAGTCCTAGAGTCTCAAAAGTTCAACCCTAGGATCTCTACTCAGACCTCAACACAGGCTCTGATACCAACTGT
>NC_044929.1:10380899-10428214 GCF_003576645.1 Ipomoea triloba | reverse complement strand
ATTCATAATCACCAATTCATAACTCATGTACCATAATTATTAATTATAGCATTATATATCACCACCATAATTACAATTCAACTTCTTAGATCAACAACATAATGACATCACCATCATCAATAACGTTATCCATCATTCCTCATTTAATCCCATCATTAATCCAATCTTTAATCATAATCCTTATAAGCTCANTTCCATCATTAATCCAATCTTTAATCATAATCCTTATAAGCTCATAATCTTCATAACTTTCCTTATTTATTAATAAGAATAATAGTTCCTAATCACCATTTCAATCACTAATCACCACCCTTAACCATAATTCGTAATTGATTTCCACCTTAAATCAATAAACCATAACCCATATGCATAATTACCCTCATTAGTCTTAACCCATCAATATTGTAATCCTTACTTATTTATGATGCCCATAACTCATATTTAGTCCACAATTTCTCACCTTCAACAACTTACCCATCTATACTTAACATAAATCTTTAGTCCTTAGTCCAACATTATCCTCATCACTAGGCTTCAACGTGAACCAAATCACCATAATTAATCATTAAGTACTCTTAATCATCACCTTAATCCACCATCATTAATTAACAAAATTCATTATTGCCCATAAATCACCATTAAACTTTTAGTACCCTTTAAATCCATCGTCAATATACTCATAAGCTATTAATCATCCAAGAACCACCATCTCATAATCTATTTGCCAACATCCACATTCATAACAACTTTAACAACACCATTAATGAGAACTCACCAACACAACATTTTGTACATATATATTATGTAAAATACAATTACATATATATTATACATACCACATGTATATAACAATTTTACTTAGATATCATCATATTTCAACCAAACAATCAATTATCCAATTTCAAGTGACTAAACCGACTTAAGGGATTCCTTACCTCAACCGGGTTACTAGTCTCGTAGAAGACTCTTGCAGCTGATTTTCCCCAATTTCACCTTAAAACCCTAAGATAAAACACGGTAATACAAATATGGTTCAACAAAATTCTCCCCAGAACTATGAACTAGGAGTAAAAACATAACTTTTAACCGATTAAAATTGAAATTTACCGAACAAATTGCGATTGGAGCTTGAAACTTTGCTTCTCTCTCTCTCTCTCTCTCTCTCTCTCTCTCTCACGGAATTGGCGTGAAGAAATGGAAGAATGAAATGAAATTCTTCTTCTTCCTTATCATATATACATATATACGTAATATTATATATAATAATAATAATAATAATAATAATAATAATAATAATAATAATAAAATATAGGGATGCTTATCCATTTGGAAGACTTATCCAACTCATATATTACCACATGGTCATTAATGTGACACTTGTCACAATCTTGTGGTTCCAAAAATAAAAATCTTCCAACTTATCAGGTGTGGTCCAAACAGATAAAGTTTTGGTGGAAAATAATTTAAATAGGAAGAATTTTGAAACCAAAAATTCATTCCAGACTAAACCTCAAAATTGGGCTAGGTTCGGTACACCACGAAATATAGCGATGCTACGATTACAATAAATTTGCACTGCTACGAGCTAATTTAATTGAATAGGAAATTCAAGCTTAATAGTATGGTGCCTAATAATCCATTTCCTAGGAAATCCGAGCTGAAAATTCGTCCTTAAAAATTTTACGGTTCGTGACCGGTACGTAGGTTCGCAGCTTAATAACAACTATACTCACTTATAAAAATCCTTTTGAAGTATCGAGAGATCATAACTCATGTATGTCAATACCTTAGGATAAAATAATAATGTTAATAAAATACGGGGTATTACAGTTCTATTATAAGGATAACGTAGGGATTGCCTCCCAAGTGCGCCATGGTTTAACGTCTCCTGGCCAGACGTTGTGTGCTTTATCCTTCGAAGCACACAGATTTTGGGACCTTACCAAGCGTCCCGTGTACTTTAGCTTCAAGGTATGCCCCAAGATGTAGGACATCCTTATACAAAAGCAAAGAAGGGGAAAACACATTCTATTGACAAATAAACATGGGGTACTACCCTAAGATATTTAAGGATAGTGTACCCCTCTTCTCCCTTCTTTTCATAGGTTCCATCCCCTAAGAATTTGTCCTTAAAGCTTTCCCAGTGAACACTCTCTCCACCTCCTATCTCATCTAAAGCATTTTATCTACACTCTTGTTCTTTTGGATTGTCAATGGTGACAATCCTTTCCCTTCTTTCCTTTTCTCCTTCTATGATCCCTAATAACTCGATATCATCCTCACTCCCCAAATCATCACAAAACTGTAAGGAATCACACTCCCATGAGCAAAAAGAAGCTTTATCACAGTCATCAAAATTATCATGAAGTACAAGGGAATCATCCTCACAAACATTATAAGAACTTTCGATAAGAGTTGGAGTGAGAGTCTTACCTTGTGTGGGTTTTTCGTCTTCCCACATAATTTCAATGTGATCATCGTCTTCACTCTCAATCTCTCCCCATTGTTACGTGTTCAACTCAGGAGTCAAAACTTCTTGGAGCACCGGGGTGTCATGTTCTGTGGATTCTTTTACACACACCTCTTCATCGTCAATCATTTTGTCCATTGATGCTGTGGTTTTAGTGGGAGTGAAGGTGAAGTGGTAAAACGAAGAGTCAAGACTCCCCGAGTGTCGTGTCTCTCAAGGATGACGAATGGGAATCGAATTGGTGTGTTGGCATCTAAGAGGTTGAAGGAGAAGAGTTACGGGAATGGCTATGGGTTGGATTCATTGGTAAGAGGGTAAGGTTGATAAAGGTTGTGTAAAGTAAAGAAAAGTAAAGTGGAGATTGGGGCTCTAGGCTTTTCCATGTGGTTTATCTTTGGTCGGTTTTGCGAGTGCAAGTCGTGGAATAGACTAGGGAGTTCATGGCTCACTACCAAGTGGCGTCACACTTTGGACTCCCACATCCTCATTCGGTTGGGGCATTTCATCGAACACTTTGTCTACCACTCCTCTCGGATCTCGTCCTTTCGGACTAAGAGCGGAGATGTGGGTGAGTTAGACTCGTGGGTGGCCGCTATCGCCACACTCACTTCCTTTGGGTTTGCTACCTAATGTGGCCACAAAAGGCACAAAGCTTGAGGAACATCATCCACACAAGTTCAACATCCAACAAGCAAGCAATTCACAATTCAAAGCAATAATATTAAACATCCACATAGATCTACCATGGGGCCACCAATCCCCTATCTAATCTACTCTAGCATGCTAAGAAACAAGAACAAGAAGGGAAAATTCAAAGAAACAAGTATTGAATTGGAAATTGAAAAGAATGGTTACCACCCCTTGAAAAAGGGGATCTTACACCCTTGATCTTGAATCCCAATCTTCATTCTTGCCCTTGATCTATTCTAAACTATGAAAGGAAGGAATTTTCCCCCAAGAGGGGAGAAAACCCTCTAGATCTTTTGATAGACGCCAAAAGTACCTATTTATCTATAACTTATTGAGTTGATTTCTTGCTAAAAATAAGTCTTAAAGAGTGCAATTACGTGTTTACATGCTATTTTACTAACAAATTGCAAATGAGTCTTGTGTGGAGTGTTTTGAAGAATGCCCACAGGAATGAAGGCTGAAATCAACCAAAAAGGAGCATAAAACCATTGAAAGGAAGAATCAATCCACATGGGAGCACACAAAGACCAAACCGGAAACAACAAAAGGAAACGAAAATGAAGAATCCACGCCCACGAGCCTCACACGCGTGTGAGCTAGCGTGGAAATATTCCAGTAACCGTCCACGCCAGTCCACACGCGTGTGATAGACGTGGGGCGGCACCAGAAAATCTGCGCGATGTTTTAGTATTTAAGGGACATTTCAGCTAGGTTTAGGGAGTCTTTTGTCACATTTTCCATTCTACATATTTAGGTTAGGTTTAGATAGGATTAGGGGGGAAGGAGGAGCTCATTGGAGAAGAAAACTTAGATCTCCATAGCCTTGAAGATCTTTTGGGTAACTTCTTTCATTAAAGATTTGTTTTCTCTTTGGCTTTCTCTTGCCTTCCCTTGTTCCTTAAAGTTGTTTGCTTTTTATACTGATATTGTAGATATGCTTTTCTATTTTGATGCTTTGATGTTGTTAAAGCCTATGAGAGGCTAATCCCTAGGATAGGGGCTAGATTGAATGGATGATTGGTGTTCATGATCTAATTTGATTAATGAGTTTTGATTTCTTTGGGGAATGTTGAATCTGTGTGTATGTTTTATATGATCTTGTTGGATCGAGGGCCCCGATCTCTCCAAGAGTACAGGATCATCTCTTTGGCGAGATATCGCAAAGAGATGTAGCCCACTACCCACATCTCCCGCTCTCAATCTGAGAAGATGAGATCCGGAGGGAACTTGTAGACAAAGTGTTTGATAAAACTCCCCAACCGACTGAGGATTGGGAGCTTGAGTTTGACGCCACTCAGGACAATGTTCCAAGCTCCTTCAACCGTAACTCAAAGGAAATCAATACTCTACCTTGCACCTTCAATCAATCTCCATGATATCTTAGCCCCATCCGCCTTCATTTCCCTTTGTTTATCCCCTTATTTCATTACCCTTTGCACTCTTAACAAATCCTTTTTACCAAAATCCACATGATCCATCTTAATGTTATTCAAACCAACCAAGGTAGCAAAGCCGTATATTCTCCAATTTGTCATCCGCGAGAGCTACGATACTCGGGGAGTTCATGACTCTTCGTTTTAACACACTTCATACCTTTACATCTAGCTCCCACTACACTTACACCCTTCATCTATCTACCATATTCTATCAATTTTCTGATCTACTCCTTGTTTTCCTTAGGTATAGGGCAAAAGGGATTTATATAGGTGACAAAGAAAAGGAGCAAATTTCCCAAAATAGCCCTTGGCCCGACCACGCTTGCTCACACGCGTGTGAGTGGCGTGGTTGCCCTCTGGAATGATTCCACGCCTAGCCACACGCGTGTGAGGCTGCGTGGGACGCTACTGCATTTCGGCTTGTTTGTCTTTTGCTCTATTTTAGCTTCAAATCCCTCTCTAACCTGTGAAATACTTCAAAACTCTTTCTAGAAATGTTGTTAGAAGAAATTGATCGCATTTGAGCTGAAATGCATGCAATTGCTGTAATTGGATGTCAAAACGATGCGCTTTTAATCTAATAAAGACCCCTTATAAGTGCTATTCTTGGTGCTTATCATCCATCTTGTCACTCTCCTGTTGGTCGGTTTCCATTGTCGGATGATCCATTGGTAGCATTCTCTTCATAAGCTCTTCCGACATCTATAACATCTTAGCCGCAATTTCGTCCAGTGGAAGTCCTTCCTTGCGAAGAGTAACAAGATTCTTCTTTATTTCGCTTCTGATTTCATTTCTTAATATGATAGTATCCTCCTTGGCCATTTGGATAAACATTTCTAATTTGTCTTTCAAGATTTGGATTTCATCATTGACCGGTGGAAGGTACTCACAAGGTGGCCTCTCATATGGTATGGATTAGGTGAAATTTTGAGCAAAAGGTGGTGTTTCGTGGAAATATCTATCATGTTGTTGAGGTGGGGGTGAATAGCTAGGATGAGTGTAAGAATGAGAATACCTATTTCTCTCAGGATTATAATTTGATGGAGGGTTATAATGAGATGGAGGTTTAACAATTGAAGGAATTGTGGCCTGTAATGCCGGTTCACAACTAGGATCAATCTCCTTCATGACTTGAATAAGTCAGTTGTTAATACTCTCAACTATAGAACTAAGAGGTTCCTCTCCATTTTGGTATGTAGGCTTCTCAATTCTTTCGTGGGTAAGCACAGAGGGGGTAACATATGGATATGGTGCATAATTGGAATAAGGGAAAATGTTTGGGTAAGGTGGATATGTATATTGTGGTGGTGGGTATTCATAAGGGTTTAGATAATAATGTGGGTAAGGTTCATAACTTTGGGGTGGAATATTTGTTGTATATGGTCTTCCATGGTATGGGTAACCATGGGAATACAGATAAGCACTCATTGGTAAGCTTCAAATGATTTGTCAAAGAAAATTTCCTGCACAAAGCTTAACCAACAACAAATATTTTGCAACTAAAACTAGTTGCAAGTGAGCACAAGATATTCAAGGCAATGCAAGCTCACTTCTTCAGTCAAGTAACAAAAATAAGAAAATAAAACAAACAAAAAGAAAGCAATTCAACAAAAATAAGAAAATAAAACAAACAAAAAGAAAGCAATTCAAGAACTCTTAAAATTCTACTTCAGCAAAAAGAAAGCAATTCAAGAACTCTTAAAATTCTACTTCAGAGATGTCAACACTATTCAAAACCGTTTGCCATCCCCGGCAACGGCGCCATTTTGAAGGATGTAATTTAGTGGGAGGTGAAGGTGAAGGTGATAAAACGAAGAGTCAAAACTCCCCGAGTGTCGTGTCTCTCAAGGATGGCGAATGGGAATCGAATTAGTGTGTTGGCATCTAAGAGGTTGAAGGAAAAGAGTTACAAGATTTGCTAAGGGTTGGATTCATTGGTAAAAGAGGGTAAGGTTGATAATGGTTGTGATAAAAGAAAAGGAAAGGCGGAGATTGGGGCTCGTGGCTAACCTATGTGGTCTACTATCTATTGGTTTTGCAAGCAAGGGACTAGGATTTGGCTAGGGAGTTCATGGCACATCACCAAGTGGCGTCACACTTGGACTCCCACATCCTCATTCGGTTAGGGCATTTTGTCAAACACCTTGTCTACCACTCCTCTCGGACCTCGTCCTTTCGGACTAAGGGCGGAGATGTGGGTGAGTTGGACTCATGAGTGGCCGCTATCGCGCACACACTCACTTTCACTGAGTTTGCTACCTAATGTGCACACTTAGGCACAAAGCATTATGAACATCATCCACACAAGTTTATCATCCAACAATCACAAGCTCACAATCTAAAAGCAATTTCATATCAAATCAACCACATAGTTTAGCTTCGGGGCCACCAATCCCCTTTCTACTCTAAGCTATCATTAAATAAAGAAACAAGAAGAAGAAAATGAAAGTTTCAAAGAAAGCCAGCATTAAATTTAAACATTGAAGAGAATAGTACCATCCATGGTGAATGGCTCATTTACATCTTGTCCTTGAAACTTTGATCCTCCTATCTTGATCTTGGATCTACTCTAATAGAAAGAAAGAAAGTTTTCTCCCAAGAGGGGAGAAAACCCTAAGAAATTTCAGATCTAATCTATTCTATGGCTGCTTGCCCTTTGATTTCCGCCAAAGCTTCTTTATATAGTGCAGATCTGGGTTGCGTACGCTTGTATGCGACCTCGTACGCGACGTTCCTTGGTCATTTTCCTCCCACATGCGTGGTGGAGGTCGTGGGGAGTTACTGGAATGTTTACACGCCCCTCCACACGCGTGTGAGGCTGCGTGGGAGGCTCCTGCTCCATGGTTTCTTCATTTTCTACTCAGTTTCGGCCTTAAGTCCTCCTTTTGGCTGNATCAATCCACATGGGAGCACACAAAGACCAAACCGGAAACAACAAAAGGAAACGAAAATGAAGAATCCACGCCCACGAGCCTCACACGCGTGTGAGCTAGCGTGGAAATATTCCAGTAACCGTCCACGCCAGTCCACACGCGTGTGATAGACGTGGGGCGGCACCAGAAAATCTGCGCGATGTTTTAGTATTTAAGGGACATTTCAGCTAGGTTTAGGGAGTCTTTTGTCACATTTTCCATTCTACATATTTAGGTTAGGTTTAGATAGGATTAGGGGGGAAGGAGGAGCTCATTGGAGAAGAAAACTTAGATCTCCATAGCCTTGAAGATCTTTTGGGTAACTTCTTTCATTAAAGATTTGTTTTCTCTTTGGCTTTCTCTTGCCTTCCCTTGTTCCTTAAAGTTGTTTGCTTTTTATACTGATATTGTAGATATGCTTTTCTATTTTGATGCTTTGATGTTGTTAAAGCCTATGAGAGGCTAATCCCTAGGATAGGGGCTAGATTGAATGGATGATTGGTGTTCATGATCTAATTTGATTAATGAGTTTTGATTTCTTTGGGGAATGTTGAATCTGTGTGTATGTTTTATATGATCTTGTTGGATCGAGGGCCCCGATCTCTCCAAGAGTACAGGATCATCTCTTTGGCGAGATATCGCAAAGAGATGTAGCCCACTACCCACATCTCCCGCTCTCAATCTGAGAAGATGAGATCCGGAGGGAACTTGTAGACAAAGTGTTTGATAAAACTCCCCAACCGACTGAGGATTGGGAGCTTGAGTTTGACGCCACTCAGGACAATGTTCCAAGCTCCTTCAACCGTAACTCAAAGGAAATCAATACTCTACCTTGCACCTTCAATCAATCTCCATGATATCTTAGCCCCATCCGCCTTCATTTCCCTTTGTTTATCCCCTTATTTCATTACCCTTTGCACTCTTAACAAATCCTTTTTACCAAAATCCACATGATCCATCTTAATGTTATTCAAACCAACCAAGGTAGCAAAGCCGTATATTCTCCAATTTGTCATCCGCGAGAGCTACGATACTCGGGGAGTTCATGACTCTTCGTTTTAACACACTTCATACCTTTACATCTAGCTCCCACTACACTTACACCCTTCATCTATCTACCATATTCTATCAATTTTCTGATCTACTCCTTGTTTTCCTTAGGTATAGGGCAAAAGGGATTTATATAGGTGACAAAGAAAAGGAGCAAATTTCCCAAAATAGCCCTTGGCCCGACCACGCTTGCTCACACGCGTGTGAGTGGCGTGGTTGCCCTCTGGAATGATTCCACGCCTAGCCACACGCGTGTGAGGCTGCGTGGGACGCTACTGCATTTCGGCTTGTTTGTCTTTTGCTCTATTTTAGCTTCAAATCCCTCTCTAACCTGTGAAATACTTCAAAACTCTTTCTAGAAATGTTGTTAGAAGAAATTGATCGCATTTGAGCTGAAATGCATGCAATTGCTGTAATTGGATGTCAAAACGATGCGCTTTTAATCTAATAAAGACCCCTTATAAGTGCTATTCTTGGTGCTTATCATCCATCTTGTCACTCTCCTGTTGGTCGGTTTCCATTGTCGGATGATCCATTGGTAGCATTCTCTTCATAAGCTCTTCCGACATCTATAACATCTTAGCCGCAATTTCGTCCAGTGGAAGTCCTTCCTTGCGAAGAGTAACAAGATTCTTCTTTATTTCGCTTCTGATTTCATTTCTTAATATGATAGTATCCTCCTTGGCCATTTGGATAAACATTTCTAATTTGTCTTTCAAGATTTGGATTTCATCATTGACCGGTGGAAGGTACTCACAAGGTGGCCTCTCATATGGTATGGATTAGGTGAAATTTTGAGCAAAAGGTGGTGTTTCGTGGAAATATCTATCATGTTGTTGAGGTGGGGGTGAATAGCTAGGATGAGTGTAAGAATGAGAATACCTATTTCTCTCAGGATTATAATTTGATGGAGGGTTATAATGAGATGGAGGTTTAACAATTGAAGGAATTGTGGCCTGTAATGCCGGTTCACAACTAGGATCAATCTCCTTCATGACTTGAATAAGTCAGTTGTTAATACTCTCAACTATAGAACTAAGAGGTTCCTCTCCATTTTGGTATGTAGGCTTCTCAATTCTTTCGTGGGTAAGCACAGAGGGGGTAACATATGGATATGGTGCATAATTGGAATAAGGGAAAATGTTTGGGTAAGGTGGATATGTATATTGTGGTGGTGGGTATTCATAAGGGTTTAGATAATAATGTGGGTAAGGTTCATAACTTTGGGGTGGAATATTTGTTGTATATGGTCTTCCATGGTATGGGTAACCATGGGAATACAGATAAGCACTCATTGGTAAGCTTCAAATGATTTGTCAAAGAAAATTTCCTGCACAAAGCTTAACCAACAACAAATATTTTGCAACTAAAACTAGTTGCAAGTGAGCACAAGATATTCAAGGCAATGCAAGCTCACTTCTTCAGTCAAGTAACAAAAATAAGAAAATAAAACAAACAAAAAGAAAGCAATTCAAGAACTCTTAAAATTCTACTTCAGAGATGTCAACACTATTCAAAACCGTTTGCCATCCCCGGCAACGGCGCCATTTTGAAGGATGTAATTTAGTGGGAGGTGAAGGTGAAGGTGATAAAACGAAGAGTCAAAACTCCCCGAGTGTCGTGTCTCTCAAGGATGGCGAATGGGAATCGAATTAGTGTGTTGGCATCTAAGAGGTTGAAGGAAAAGAGTTACAAGATTTGCTAAGGGTTGGATTCATTGGTAAAAGAGGGTAAGGTTGATAATGGTTGTGATAAAAGAAAAGGAAAGGCGGAGATTGGGGCTCGTGGCTAACCTATGTGGTCTACTATCTATTGGTTTTGCAAGCAAGGGACTAGGATTTGGCTAGGGAGTTCATGGCACATCACCAAGTGGCGTCACACTTGGACTCCCACATCCTCATTCGGTTAGGGCATTTTGTCAAACACCTTGTCTACCACTCCTCTCGGACCTCGTCCTTTCGGACTAAGGGCGGAGATGTGGGTGAGTTGGACTCATGAGTGGCCGCTATCGCGCACACACTCACTTTCACTGAGTTTGCTACCTAATGTGCACACTTAGGCACAAAGCATTATGAACATCATCCACACAAGTTTATCATCCAACAATCACAAGCTCACAATCTAAAAGCAATTTCATATCAAATCAACCACATAGTTTAGCTTCGGGGCCACCAATCCCCTTTCTACTCTAAGCTATCATTAAATAAAGAAACAAGAAGAAGAAAATGAAAGTTTCAAAGAAAGCCAGCATTAAATTTAAACATTGAAGAGAATAGTACCATCCATGGTGAATGGCTCATTTACATCTTGTCCTTGAAACTTTGATCCTCCTATCTTGATCTTGGATCTACTCTAATAGAAAGAAAGAAAGTTTTCTCCCAAGAGGGGAGAAAACCCTAAGAAATTTCAGATCTAATCTATTCTATGGCTGCTTGCCCTTTGATTTCCGCCAAAGCTTCTTTATATAGTGCAGATCTGGGTTGCGTACGCTTGTATGCGACCTCGTACGCGACGTTCCTTGGTCATTTTCCTCCCACATGCGTGGTGGAGGTCGTGGGGAGTTACTGGAATGTTTACACGCCCCTCCACACGCGTGTGAGGCTGCGTGGGAGGCTCCTGCTCCATGGTTTCTTCATTTTCTACTCAGTTTCGGCCTTAAGTCCTCCTTTTGGCTGTAGAATACCTTAAAAACATCTTCCATGCTCTTGTTAGCGGTTTTGGTCACATCTGAGTCTAAATGCATGATATTCTTATGATATGGGTAATAAACTATACAATTCTAGCCCGTTAATGACCCCTAAAATAAGTTATTCTTGGTGCTTATCATGGTACAACTTCAGTTTCCATTTCTGCTGGGGAGTTACTGGAATGTTTACACGCCCCTCCACACGCGTGTGAGGCTGCGTGGGAGGCTCCTGCTCCATGGTTTCTTCATTTTCTGCTCAGTTTCGGCCTTAAGTCCTCCTTTTGGCTGTAGAATACCTTAAAAACATCTTCCATGCTCTTGTTAGCGGTTTTGGTCACATCTGAGTCTAAATGCATGATATTCTTATGATATGGGTAATAAACTATACAATTCTAGCCCGTTAATGACCCCTAAAATAAGTTATTCTTGGTGCTTATCATGGTACAACTTCAGTTTCCATTTCTGCTGGGGAGTTACTGGAATGTTTACACGCCCCTCCACACGCGTGTGAGGCTGCGTGGGAGGCTCCTGCTCCATGGTTTCTTCATTTTCTACTCAGTTTCGGCCTTAAGTCCTCCTTTTGGCTGTAGAATACCTTAAAAACATCTTCCATGCTCTTGTTAGCGGTTTTGGTCACATCTGAGTCTAAATGCATGATATTCTTATGATATGGGTAATAAACTATACAATTCTAGCCCGTTAATGACCCCTAAAATAAGTTATTCTTGGTGCTTATCATGGTACAACTTCAGTTTCCATTTCTGCTGGGGAGTTACTGGAATGTTTACACGCCCCTCCACACGCGTGTGAGGCTGCGTGGGAGGCTCCTGCTCCATGGTTTCTTCATTTTCTGCTCAGTTTCGGCCTTAAGTCCTCCTTTTGGCTGTAGAATACCTTAAAAACATCTTCCATGCTCTTGTTAGCGGTTTTGGTCACATCTGAGTCTAAATGCATGATATTCTTATGATATGGGTAATAAACTATACAATTCTAGCCCGTTAATGACCCCTAAAATAAGCTATTCTTGGTGCGTATCATGGTACAACTTCAGTTTCCATTTTTGCTGCTCAAACATTATCTGCTCCAATAGCAACTAGTAGTGGGTATGCATGTGGTTCTACCCAATCTAATATCTTTTCATACTCAAATTGCTCAAACTTAAGTGTGTTTGCTGATGTTTAATTGTATAGTAAGGAGAGGGTAAACAACCAGTATTAGGCATCTCTTCCTATTGCATATATTTTAGAAGACTGTTGTTACAATACTAGACCCGACTCTTGTTGCTTTCTTTTGGTTTGCCACTTTCCCCTACAGGACAACATTGAGAAAAAAAAGTAAAAGTAATGAATTCCTATCATTTATTATACCACTGATGATGAAACTATGCACATGTTATTTTTTATGTAATATTTCAGATGGCATGATGCACTAACAGATGATACTTCATCTTTCTACAAGGTAACCAATTGACCAAACAAAGCAATTTTTGTTATTTTTGTGTAGTATTTCTCCATTATCCTTGTAATTTCTTATCTTTGCTGTTATACCCATTACTTTGTTGGAGTTATCTATGCTTCCATAACAACGATCTTTTTTTTTTTTGGGTTAAGTGTACAAATTGTTTTTCCAGATTTCAACTATCTAAAGTTGTGAATTCTTTTGCAATGGTATCAATTGGTGAGTGTTTCTTAGGGCATATAATTTGGTAGAACTTGATGCATATAGTGCACTCTAACAATGGTAAAGAAAATGACTCTAAATCTACTTATATCAAATAAAATGAATGTCTTTTAGCTTGAGTTGCGAGTTTTATGCATACAGTGATAGTAGAACTTGCTTTTATGAATGTCTTTTAGCTTGAGTTGTGAGTTTTAGTTTGGAATATATAACTTGAGTTGCACACTACATTTTTCTTGGCTCTTCATCTATGTGGTTGGTTGGGTTGGTTGAATTGTGAGTTAAATGCTTTAATGTACACATTTGATATGTGAAAGTGCATGCATGATATTTAATTGCAAATTATTATTTATTCAATTATACTGAGTATATCTTCGCTTGCTATTTATTTATCAGGTGGCAAAGCTATTGATGAAAAATGGCATACCTAACACCGCATCGAAAGTAAATGTATTTTTGTACGAAGTAGATTGGACATTTTTGCTTTGGGACTATTTTTGTCTAAGCTAAAAATGTTTATTTGTACAGTTTGACCTTTCAAAATAGCCAACAAATACATTACTATGGCTATTTGTTAGTTGTAGTTAATTTCTTTGCCTTTAGTTTTTACAAAGTTGTGTGAAACATTTCATTTTGGTAGTGATAATGAAGTCTTAATATATTGATGAGTTTACTTTGATTGCATTATTGTTAAAAT
Source organism: Ipomoea triloba (assembly GCF_003576645.1). Lineage (NCBI taxonomy): Eukaryota > Viridiplantae > Streptophyta > Magnoliopsida > Solanales > Convolvulaceae > Ipomoea > Ipomoea triloba. Next base: position 10,414,596 of record NC_044929.1, on the reverse strand, counting down.
TTTAAATTGTACTAATACAATATCTATAGTTATACTATAATGTCGATGATCAAAAAATGTATTACAAAAATTAATATTTAATGAGCAATAACAATATATACGAATTAAAATTAGAAAAAAATAATAATATTTGACAATAAAATATACTTCGTAACATTTAGTGATAGGCAAAATCTATATAATGAGAGATAATTTTGCTAATAAATAGTAATATTAATGATGGGATTTTCCATCACTAAAAGAATATATGGGAGGAAATTATGCTACTGAATAGTTGTATTAATGACGGGATTTATTGTCACAAAAAGAACATTTTAGTGACGGTAAATATACTATCATTATATGTTCACTAATGATGGTATCACATCCCGTCATTAATTGTTTTTATCCTCGGAAGATATAACGACGGGTCACGACGGTAAATTTCCCGTCATTAAAAGTCTTTTATGATGGTTTTTGAACTTTTAGTGACGATTTTACTTCTCACGATTGGACAATTTTCTTGTAGTGGGAAGTCCTTGCAAATCTTTCAATATCAGCTATATCTTGAGCAAATGCGAAGGATAGAGGACATAGCAAAGGAGCAAGCCACATCAAAGAGGAAAATATGAACAAAGAACCTCACCGACAAGAAGAAATCAAGGCCCGCGAAAGTGATTAATGAAATGATCAAAGTGATGATTTGTGAACAATGATTGTGGACAATACTTTATTTTGTTTTGTTTAAATTTCTTTTCTTTAAGTTCTGCAGGATGAACAACTAGTAGTTTAATTATGTTGTTAATTTGCACGTTTCGTCTAGCCAAAGACGTAAAACGTGGCACTTTTGGGAGGCACCCCACGCCGAAAAAAGAGAAGAAGAGACCACGAACAGCTTACACACTAACAGAGAAGGAAGGTAGAGCTTAAAATTCTTTATTCTTTTTAACCTTTACTGTAGGAAAATTTTGAAGGGCAACAATTTGCACATATGGTTAACGTAGAGATACGCAGTATTGGTATATTTTTCTATCCCTTCTTCATTTTTGATGCCCTATTGATCTTCGATGTGAATATTCTTTATAAGCACGTTTGCCTGGATCTACAGATGATGAGTAGTGTGATCTTGTTTATAAATGAGTGATCTTTTTAATAGAATTGTCCGAACTATGTAACACTTCTAAGTGTGGAAAGGCACTCTTGTTAATTGTTTAAATGACCCCTGTTCCTTGTCCACCATTCCTCATGGCAACATCGAGGACAATGTTATCTTCTAAGTGTGGAAAGGATGCATTGCACATTTCATTGAATGCTTGAATTGGTTGATTGATTGAGTTGATAGGGTATAAGAATTAGATAGCGTGTTATTGTCGATACTATCTAGGAGGAATCCTAATCTTATGCCGAGAAAATTTTTGAAATATGCTTTGGAAGTTACATTTTGCACCAAAAATTGAAATCCTTGGAACCAAAATGATTAAGATCTATGTGTGATTGCATGTTATTCACCGAAACGAAGCAGCAAGAGAAGAAGTAATCGGGTAGGATCTATTCACAAAGGCTTCACGCATGAAGGGAGCATGGACCACTTCCAGTACGCGTCCACGCCCCATACACGCGTGAACGCAGCGTGAACCGGCCATTAAGGGCTATTTCAGGATTTTGACTTTAGGATGCTATTTAAACCCTTCTCCTGCATTTTGGAGAGAGCCTTAATTTTCTAGATCTGAAATCTCTTTGTTTTCTCCCTTTTGGGGTAAAACCCCCATTTTCCCTTAGCTTACATTGATTCTTCAAGAGTAGATCTAGCAAAGTGGTCAAGGAAAGATGTAATAGGATTCTTAGCTTCAAATGGTAACTCTTCTTTACTTTAATCTAGTTTAATTTCGTTGATATTTTATTTCGATCTTTTATTGTTTTCTCTTGTTATTTCTCATGATGTTTGTTTAGATTAGATAGGGGATTGGTGGCCCCAAACTAGTTGTGTGGTTGATTTGTTAAGAAATTTCCTGAAAACTGTAAGCTTGATGTATTTAGATTCAAATGCTTGTGTGGTTGAAGTTTGATATGCTTTGTGCCTAAGTGTGACCACATGGTAGCAAATCCTGTGAAAGTGAGTGAGTGCGCGATAGCGGTCTCTCACGAGTCCAACTCATCCACATCCCCGCCCTCTATCCGGAAGGTTTAGGCCCGGGAGGAGTGGTAGACAAGGTGTTCGATAAAATGCCACAACCGACTGAAGATGTGGGAGTCCGAGTGTGACACCACTCGGTGATGTGCCGTGAACTCCCTAGTTGAGTCCATATCATATTGTTTACAAATCTGTTAGTAGAATCAACCAAATGACGCCGGTTTAGGCGAAAGCCATGTGGTCATCCAACCTCTCATCCGCAACTTGGTCGCGAGCTGAGACATGACGGACAAATGAAGACCCTGCAGCTACCATATCACGAACAAAGAAATAGTCTAAAGCAAGATGCTTCATTCTTGAGTGAAAAAACAGGGTTCTTACAGACATAAATCGCCCCGAGATTATCACACAGCAGAGATGGCGATTCAAGTAAATAAACCCCAGCTTCTTGTAAAAGATTCTAAACCCAAACAAGTTCAGCAGCAGCGTGCACCAGCACCCGATATTCTGCCTCCGTTGAAGACCTAGATATCGTTTTCTGACGTTCAAACTTCAAAAAGATGACATTACCCCCAAGATAAACAACATAAGCGGTCATAGACCGTTGACATTTGGTATTTGTAGCTTCGGGTTAGTGGTTGAGGTGTCAAATACTATGGATGTGTAAGAATAAAACGAAGAGTCTATGACTCCCCAAGTGTCGGTCTCGAAGGAGGGGCGTGGAGGTGTGTCAAGTGCTAATGTTTTTTATTGATTGAGTCATGTGATGCATTGAGTGTGGGTTGTGGATGTGGTGAATGGAGATTTGAAGGTGTAACTGTTCATCAAGTAGTGCAAAGTGAAGATAAAACAAATATAAGAAAACAAATATAAGGAAACAAGGGATTGGATCGTGTTCGTCTATGTTGCATCCTAGTGTGTCTAAAGCAATGGATAAACAGAGCAATGATGTTGGCTATTCAAGAGTGTGTCTTCTTAGTCCTCTTCCACCTCTGTGTACTAGGGCTTCTTAGACTTAGGAGTGCGTTTTAGCAACCAAAGTCCTAAGAGACATTTTATCAAACAGCTTAGCTACACACTTTCCTACTATTCCTAATGAATTCCATAGGATCTATGATTGCAACAAAGCTTCAATCTCAACTCTAATCAAAGACATGAAAGAGTCAAGAGCTCAATCGATCATTTAGATTGGCCAAATCCGTACAAGATCTCATCAAAACAACAATCAATAGACAAGAATAGGAATTCAACAAACAAAGCAATCAAACCCAAAATAAGACATAAGATCATCACACTAGCAACATAGCTTCACACAATCCAAACCCTAGATTAAACTAGCCACACATATCAAGAATTCAAGAGCAATAGCTAATTCAATCTAAGAACAAGATAATAAAAATAGATTAAAATGTAATAGAGATCACCTAGTAATGAGAAATGAGTTCTTCAATCCAAGCTTCAAGTCTTTCTTTACAAGGTGAAAATTGCAAGACTAAACTATCCTAAAAACTAAGAAAATGAAAAGGGAACTTTGGAAATTCAAGAAGGGTAAAAGAATTCTCCTGAAATTCTATCAAGGTGCCTTAAATAGTCTCCGAAATTTCGCCATAAAAATATTTTCGCGCAGTGTTCCATCCACGCCACCTACACGCGTGGTTGCTGGCGTGGACGGCTACTGGAAAGCTGCCACGCCACCAACACACGTGTAGGTCTCTTTCCGATCCCTCCGGGGCTCCTAACTTGCTCGGTTTTGCTCGTTTAGCTCGTTCCTTATTCCTAGTAGCTCCCGAGACCTCTAAAATGTCTCAATTTACACCAAGGGTAGCTTTATGTGCGGTTAATGAATTTAAAGCACAAAATCTCACTAGATTATCACTTAAGGATACTAAAAACGGTATAAAACACCCTTATTTATACTTAAATAATAGGTTTCTTGGGAGCTTATCAACCATTTTTTTTTGCGCAGGTTACCCCAATCCGCATTAGAAAAGGCAACCAAGCGCAAAGGTGCATCAAACATCAACAATAAACCATGATGAACTGTACCTTTCAAATACCTGAGAACATGCTTCGCTGCTTGCCAGTGTTCTGCAGTTGGCGCATGCATGGATTGAGCAAGTTTATTCACAGCATACGCTACGTCTGGCTGGGTGATGAGAAGATATTATAGGAGTCCAATTAAGCGACGATAATCAGTAGCATCAACCACCGTGTTGGACTCATCACATGTTACATAGTCAACCGCCATAGGAGTAGACACAGATTTCGCACCCTCCATTTTGAAGCGAGAGAGAATATCAGCCAAGTAATGCTCTTGTGACAAAAAAATACCAAGAGTCGTAGGAATCACTTCAACACCCAAGAAGTAGTGTAGTGGACTGAGATCTTTTATAGAAAATTTATTAGCCAATGTCTTTACAAAATCATCCAAAAAAACCTGCATTATTGCAGTGAGAATAATGTCGTCGACATATACCATGAAATATGCTATGACACTATTGAATGTGTAAACAAATAGAGAAGTATCTGTCTTGGAACGCATAAAACCGACTGAAATCAAAAAATTTGACAACTCTAAATACCAGGCACGTGGTGCCTGCTTTAGGCCATATAACGCCTTACGAAGCTTGCAAATAGATGAAGGAAATTGTGCATCACGATACCCTGGTGGTTGTTCCATATATACATCTTCATACAAAGTTTCATGAAGAAAGGCATTGTTGACATCTAACTGCCGAATTAGCTACCTGCGACTCAAAGCAATAGTTAAAATAACCCGAATGGTGTCATGCTTCACGACCGGACTAAAAGTTTCAAAATAGTCACGGCCACATTCCTGTAAGAACCCTTTTGTAACCAAATGTGCCTTGTAGTGGTCTATCGTTCCATCTGACTTTCGTTTGATATGATATACCCACTTACACCCAATTGTACGGTGATCATTCCTTGGCACTAAAGACCACGTTTGATTTCGTTGTAATGCTGCATATTCCTCATCCATGGCAGTACGACATAGGGGGTCCTTCAGACCTTGAGTGATGATATCAGGTTCAAGGGTGGCAAGTAAGGGATGTATAGTAGTGTGGTTGGCAAACTGTCTCCATAATGTTTTGGATTCAAATTACGGAGACGACCAAAATGACGTGGTTGTATGGAAGACTCTGACAAGTGGATGGAAGAGGGCACGGTGGTAGCAGGCTGACTCTGTGTTGCCGGCAAAGTCGACGTTAGAATGGACGAAGCGGTGTCAGTCCGTGAACTCTACGAAGTCGCCGGCTGGGAAACAACATGCATGGGCGGTTGGGAGTCAACATGCGTGGTCGGTTGGGAATTAATTTGTGTTGGCGGCTATAAACTATTTTGCGTGGTTGGGCGGTACTTATTTTGCATAGTAAGGTGGGAATTAATTTGCGTGGTTGGTGGCTGGGAGAAAGGGTGTTAGGGAACAGAGCTTTTGACAAACTACTCGTTTTCGAGCTTGGTAAGCGTTCGTTTAGTAAGGTAAACGAACATTAACAAACATAATTTAGAGCTCTGTTAATAAATGAACAGAGTTTGAACAGTGGTAAGCTCGTTTGCTAAGTGTTCGCGAACAAGCTCGTTTGTGTTCGATTAGTAGTGTTCGAGAACAAGCTCGTTTGTGTTCGTTTAATAGTGTTCGCGAACAAGCTCATTAAGTGTTTGTTTAATAATGTCCATGAACATGTTTACAAACAAATTGTATTAGTTTTGTAGTTGTGTTTTTTGTTTGATTATTGTTCATGAACGTGGATTATTTTTTGTTCACGAACAAATTGTGTTCATGAACATGTGCAGGTGTTTGGTTATTAAGTATTCACGAATGTGTTCATGAACGTAAATGAATATATTTGTGAACGTGTTCGTTAATGTTCGCGAACATGTTCGTCAACGTTAACGAACACGTTCGTGAACGTGTTCGCGAACATTAACGAACACTAACGAACGCTTAACAAACAAACACGAACAGGATTTTCAAAAACCTTAACAAACAAACACGAACACTCGAAAATCCTTAACAAACGAACACGAACAGCCTCCGTTCGTTTATGTTCAGTTCGTTAACAACCCTAGCTGGGAGTGAATTTGTGGGGACGGGTGGGAATTTTCTACAACATTAGGATTTGGAGTGTAGTCATTAGGATTTATGGGAGGTAGATGTGATATAGGAATAGGATTAAGATGACTAGGAAGTAGAGGTGGAATATAATTCATATTTTCATGTATGCATGTAGAGGTGGTAGACACTAGACGCAATAGCTTACCGGAAGGAAATTCATTTTCAATAAATTTAACATGCCGAGACATATACATTCGGCGAGACTGGTGATCCCAACATTTATAAGCAGACTAAGATGTTGAATACCCCAAAAAAATGCAAGGTATGGACTTGGGTTGTAATTTTGTTCATACGTAGGGACGTAGTCAGGGGAAACAAAGACAACCGAAACTTTTTAAGCGTTTGTAATTTGGTAGTTTTGATAGAGGCATTCAAACGGGGATTGGACTTCATGAGACCAAAACGAACTAGGAAGTGACGCACTATGTGACAAGGCTAACGCAGTTTCAACAATATGCTGGTGAAGGCGTTCAGCCGTCCCATTGTGTAACACCCCCATTTTTCAAACCAAAAATTAGACCGATTTTCCTTAATTTTTTTTCTTTCTTAATAATTCACTAACAATATTGCGGAAGCTTTACATACTTAATTGAATAGGGATGCTACCGCCACACCTAATCCTTACTTGATTAGATGCAAGGCTAACCTTAAACAATACCAAAACAAAATCCTTAGTTCACAAGTCTTTCTAAAAGTAAAAATAATACAATCTATTTTTAATAGATTTAAACATATTATCACATAAGCACATAGTAAAAAAAATTTAATTTGGGGTAAATAAATTTTGAGTGAACATAGAAGAAAGAATAGGAATGACCTTGGGAGTTCAAATGGGTTAATATCGGAAGAAGAAAATCTCGGGTATTACAATCTACCCTCCTTAAAAGAAAGCTTCGTCCTCGAAGCAGTCCTATCTTAACACTAAAATTCATTATTGATTTTCTACAACTCTAGGCTATGACGCCTAAAACGAGGTGTTAAAACTTACCCTCCTTAAAAGAAAGTTACGTCCCCGTAACTTGAACTAATACGTGAAGGAAACAGATAGAGGCAACAAGGTACACATAAACGAAAAATTTTCATACCATGCTTTAAATCAACAAAATCTTAAGCAATTAAGTACATACCTGAAGAATGCACACCCTCGGGGTACAACAACCACAGTTGATCACAACATAACAACTTGCACATAAAATATCAAATAATCAATTAAATAAATTAAACTCACAACCTCGCCACGAAATCCAATATTAGGTACTAGTCATATTCCTGGACTTCTTTTCGCACAATATCCTTAATTTCTTGAATTCAAACCTAGGTTCTATCACAACCTAAGCTCCCAAAGGTTCGAACTGCTCTGATACCAATTTGTAACACCCCCATTTTTCAAACCAAAAATTAGACCGATTTTCCTTAATTTTTTTTCTTTCTTAATAATTCACTAACAATATTGCGGAAGCTTTACATACTTAATTGAATAGGGATGCTACCGCCACACCTAATCCTTACTTGATTAGATGCAAGGCTAACCTTAAACAATACCAAAATAAAATCCTTAGTTCACAAGTCTTTCTAAAAGTAAAAATAATACAATCTATTTTTAATAGATTTAAACATATTATCACATAAGCACATAGTAAAAAAATTTTAATTTGGGGTAAATAAATTTTGAGTGAACATAGAAGAAAGAATAGGAATGACCTTGGGAGTTCAAATGGGTTAATATCGGAAGAAGAAAATCTCGGGTATTACACATTGTGCTCAGGAGTGTGGGGGGGGGGGGGGGAGGTGAAGTGAGATATTCCCAACGAATTAAACATAGGAATTAATTTGATAAACTCACATCCATTATCAGAAAAGATAGACACAATATTGTGGCCAAAAAATTTTTCAACAAGACGTTTAAACTGTGGGAATATTAATGACACTTCAGATTTTTTTTGAGAGGATATAACCAAATGTATTTTGTGAAGAAGTCCACAATTATAACATAATAAAAAATCCATCAATGGACTTTTCTGAAGTACTCTAGACATCAGTATAAAGCAACTGTAAAGGTTTGGAACTAGTTAATGAGTTTTCTGAGAATGGTAATTTATGGCTCTTATTTATGTTACAAGAGGAATAATTAAAGTCTTTAACAACTGAAGGCTTAATTCCTAACTTGTAACAATTTACCAACTTCTGAAGATTACTATTAGAAGGGTGGTCAAACCTATGATGCCAGGATGAGACCGAGGATGGGCACGTAACATTTATTTGTGGAAAGTTAGCCTTGGGAGAATAGTACACATCATGGCCGTTCTTCTCCCGTAGAATTGGCGCCCCCGTGACCAGATCCTTCACCAAAGCATAGGTTGGAAAGAATTCAACAGACACTTGGTTAGATTTGTATAATTTTGAGACAGAATGGAGCTCACGAACGCATAAGACATTGTTTAGACTCAAGGGACGAGTTGATGTAGGAAGGGATGAATGTCTAGTATGAGTAATAGTTAGAGTCTTACCATCACCCAAACTTATTTCATCAGGACCTCCATAATCTGTAAACCCTTGCAAAGCAACGTGGTGGATGCCGTGTGATGAGAGGCACTGCTATCGAACATCCACTAAGGCGAGGTCACTGGTGGTGAGGTAACCGAGTTGGCAACCGGTTGAAAATTGCGTGAGTTGTTGGAGTCATTTGACTAACAATTGTTGTCACGTAGGCTCTGGATACCATATGAGTAGAGAAGAAAAAGTGTCTATGATCTTATTAATTCACAGAAGAATACAAGGTATATATAGGGAGATACCAGTAACACTTCTGGCCTAATTCTAGGAGAGAAAATATAACTGCCTAGACTAAATCAAAATAATAAAAGGTATGAAAATATTATTCCTTAATATCTGGGAGGTAATTGAATTGGGCGGCGGATGAAATCTATGGGTTGTATTCAATCAAGACTTTCAAAGACTTTTAAAGTGATGGATTTTAATTGACTTTTGTAGAGTTTTTGTAGATTTTACTAGAATCTTTTAAACTCTTATCAACTTTGTAAGAGTCTATAAATATCTTTAGGACAAACATTTATAGACTTTAAAATTTTTTTTCATATTAAAAAGTCTACAAAAGTTATTAAAACTCTAAATTGAATACACCCTCACAAACATTACATAACTTCTATTAATATATTATTTATAACTTTCTTACAAAAGTATCTTTTTATAAATCATAAATAAATTAATGTATTGTAAAAAATATAAAATAAATATTTATTGTCACAAAATAGAGTATTTTAATCTCTCAAAAATTCAACAGAACACAAATAAATATATTAATAATTAATTAACACACAATTATATAAAATTATATTAATTAAATAAAAATTATAATTTCAAATAGAATATTTATGTATTTTCAAAAAACAATAGAATATATATGTTGTTGTTGCAACCTGTTGCGAACAGCAGCAGTTCGTAGCAGATTTTTGTTGTGAACAATTGCTGCGATCGCAACAATTTTTTTTCTCTGAATACCAACAAAAAATAATTTTTTGTAGCAAAGTATATGAGTATTTATGAAAGTTTTGAAACGTAACGTAAAATTGATGAAAAATTTTTCTGGTTTAGATAGAGAAAAAAAAATCTGTAGAGAATGTTGAAAAGTTTGGGGTTGGAGGGGCGGATTTCATCTATTTATATTAATGAGGAAAAAGTCTACACAAATCATATTCTGACAGAGTCTATGAAAGTTAATAACTTTTTGAATACCAGTAGACTTTTAAAGACTGTATAAAAATCTGAATCGAATACCAGTATACTTTTAAAGAGTCTTGAAAAGTCTGGATCTAATACCGGTAGACTTTTAAAGAGTCTTTAAAAGTCTAAATTGAATACCTCCAAACTTTAGTTAATAAAAGTCTTTAAAAGTCTATGAAAGTCATGATTGGATACACCCCCCTAAGATTTGATAGATTGTTTGATCGGCTTCCAAGTTAAGATGTTAGTATTTATCCTATATATGATCATATATAAACCTTAACTAACTTTGATGTTTGAATTGTGTATTGTTGATTGATTTTCATTGTTAGTGTTTGCATGCCACACTCATTAGCATACTCCGGAGGAGATTCAATTCAATGAGAGTTGGATTGGGGGTCCATACCATACTTGTACAAACTATAGGTTGTCCATGAGAGTTAAGGACTGGAGTGATTACATGCTTAGTGTACTTCTTGGTCTGATCTATGAGTGATCCACCTTGGAAAATGGATAACTTGAGCACCAAATCACAAGGTATAGACCATATAAAAAGTGTTTATGTTGTGGTTCTTATGTGCATTATCATATTTTCCCTAGCTTAAACTTGTATACCCCTAGCCCTTAGTTCAAGACATCTAGGTGTTGAATTTCCAAGTTCGAGACCCAACCTTTAAGACATTGATCTGAGTTAGACTTTTTGTAATCAATTCTATTGTGAATATACAATTTATTGATTGAGTGATCCACGCTCCATGTCGTTATGCTTGACTTCTTGTCAGACATTTTACCTTGATATCTCTAATTCTTATGATTCCATGAATAATTGAGCCATAACTCTCAATCTTTGAAAATAATCATATTTAAAACAAAAAATAAACAAAACAAAAAGTTCAACAAAAACAAAGATTCAAAAAATAAAAGAAAGAGTATAAACTCAAAACATTGATGTATCAAATCACAATTCAATCAAAATAGCAAGCAAACAACAGTTTCGCGTATACTAAATGTGAAACTTTTTTTACGCAATTAATTTTATTCATTTTTCGTCTTTCTGCAAGGGCTGCCAAAAGTATATATATGGTTCCTTTTTCTGCCTCTGTGCTACAATTGTAGCTACGCTCAAGTTCAACAGCAACGTGGAGCTGCAAACACCATTAAAATGATAAGTGAATTAGAGGCACAAATACTTCATCATTATATTATATGGTGAAACTCTGTCCGTCTTCTTATAGGTATTCCAAGTGAGAATTTAGAGTCAGTTTGGAAATTCAAAGAATGACTTTGGAAAGTCATTTTTGAATTTCCCAGTATTTTAGTATTCAAAGGAAATAGAGTCAAAATAAATAAATAAATAAATATATATATATATATATATATAGGGTCATATTCAGGTGTGGCCGTGCTTTCCCGTGCGGTCGGTGCAGTTTACACCACTAAATGTTAAGAAATGCACCACTCATTGTTCAGAAATACACCACACAAATATGCACTATTAGGTACACATCACCAAAAACACACCACTACGTATGAAAAAAATACACCACACAGTGTTAAGAAATGCACAATTAGAAACATGGGAGTTATGAGGTGTTTTTATGCATTTTCTTAACATTGTGGTGCATTTCTTAACATTGAATGGTGTAAACCGCACGGCCGCACGGGAAGGCGCGGCCACATTTGAACAGATTTCTATTTATGTATATATATATAGGCGTCATCATGTGTGGCCTGGTCATTAGGTGTGGCCGTGCGGCCTATTTTTAGCTATTAGATCAGATCAAGTCATCAAATCAACGCGCAATATATATATGTTACAAAACACACAATTTTACATACTAAAATGCACTAGAGAACCGATAAAACACATCATTCCACATTATAACCAAATGCACCTATTCACTTAAAATTCATCAGTATACGTGATGAAACGCATCATTCTACGTATTAAAATGTACCACAACGTGCCTCATGTCAAATTATAAGCATACACTATTTACACATATTAGAAAACATATAATAAAATATGCACCATTGTACGTATTAAAATGCACCACAACGTGTGTTAAAATGCACAATTCCATTTATTGAAAATCCTCATCCCATATTATAAACATGCACTATTACACTTATTAGAAAACATGTGTTAAAATACACACCATTCAACGTATTAAAATGCACTAGAGGACGGACTAAAACACACTATTCCACAACACACTTATTAGAAACATGTGTTAAAATACACACAATTTTACGTATTAAAATGCACCAGGGGACGTATTAAAATACACCATTCCACAACACAGTTACACATCATTCTACGTATGAAAATGCACCAGCGGATAGATTCAAACACAATATTCCATAGCACAGTTAATGCAACAACATACCTAACCACAACATGTATTCAAACACACCACACTATGTACTAAAATGCACCATTTCAATTCACGTAATATAGATACTAAAATTACCATTATTGTAATACCCCGAAAATTTAGCCGTAACAGTGAAAATTTTTTTTTGTGATCGTAGCATCGCAGAATTTCGCGGTGTACTGAACCTAGCCCAATTTTGAGTTTTAGTCTGGAATAAATTTTTGGTTTCAAAATTATTCTATTTGAATTATTTTCCACCGAAACTTTATCTGTTTGGACCTCAACTGATAAGTTGGAAGATATTTCATTATTTTATTATTTCTTTCAACCTTATCACACAAGGTGAAACTAGTCAAAGTGTGATCAAATTATAAAAGCCATTTTTTTCCCTTTTCCTTCCTCATTTTCGAAAATACAAGAGAGAGAGAGAGTGTGTGATCACCTTCATCATCTTCATCAAGTTTCAAGCTTCCATATCCAAAAATTCCTACTCAAGTCTCCAACTATTCGGTAAATTTCAATTTTAATCGGTTCAAAAGCTTTGTTTTCCTTCATAGATCATGAATCCAAGAATAGTTTTCTTAAATATGGAGTTATGATGTTATACACTTCCTAGAATTTTTAGGAAAATTTTAGGTAGGAAATCCTATTTTTGCTATTTATTCTAGTATAGTTAGTGTTCTCAAGGATCTAATATTATGTATGTTGTGGATAATTTATGGATTGTGTAGAAGAATCAAAGGAAGTGGAAGAGTGAACATCCAAAGGAAATTAGTGTGAGTTCAAGAAGAAAAGGTAATCTTTATGTCCACCAAAACCTTTTTCCACCTTGATATTCATGAAATTCTTGATAAAGTATGGATATAAAGATTTTAGTAGATGAAATTTGGTGTGATTGTGGTATATCATGAGTATATGTGTAGACATGTGTATGATTATGTGAAGTAATTAGTATATGATCATGTTGTGGTGAATATATGAAGAAGGCATCTATATATGTAAAATCTTATATATATATATTATATACATAGGTACGTGTAACATTATTATTATTATTATTATTATTATTATTATTATTTATATATACCTATATAATACCGAATATATATATATATAAATATATATATATATTTACAGTATATATATATATATTTACCGTATATATATATATATATATATATATGTTTACCGTATATATATATATGTTTACCGTATATATATATGTACATATTTGGTACTGTATGTATGTAAGTGATATGAAAAATTACTATATATGTATAAATAGGTATGATCTTATATGTGTATGGATATATATATATATACGAAGTTAAGTTTATACTATTTAAAGTGTGTTATGTGAGAAAGTAAAGAATGAGATAAAATGAAATTATGGTGTGAGGTTGGAGACTATTCCTTTTAACATTCACAATGGATTCACAAACATTGGGCCCTGAAGTGATTGGTGTTAACCACGTTGAGTAACCTTGTAGAAACAGATCCAGGGTTACTAGAGCTAGTGACTAACCTGCGGGCTTGGAATCCCGACAAGGGGTGTGCACACTAAAGGTCCTAGATCTGCTTCCCCTAGTTGGAATAACTAGGTTGTGGTGAGGTGGTGGAAACGAGAAGGAAATTGTGGTGTTAATCGGAATATCTTTAACGTTATTATGGTAAAAGCTGGTTATTTTCTATTTAAATGTTTATATGATTATGAGTACGAGTGTGAGTATGGGTATGATTATAAGTATGATATTGTGTATACAGGTGGAAATTATGATTATTGGCACAATAATGAGGAAATGAATATCTCTTATATGAGAAATCTTGTTGAAAATGTGTTATCATGTGAAATGAACTGTTTTTCGAAAACAAAGAATAAAACTGTTTTCCAAAACCATGATTTTACACGGTGGAGTAGGGATTACTTAGCACTATGTGCTAATTCTGTTTTCCAAATGAATTTCAGGTATGGAATAGATCTTGATATCCGAGAGCGATAGAAGAGAAAATGGATATACTCTTGATGATAGAAATCACTATGGTTTTTGAGTTGTATATTACTGAGATGCAAGGCAGTAATAGTATGTATTAATAAGGATAGTAGATGTAAAGACTACCTTAGCATCTAAGTTGTAACAAACTTAGGTGTGGAGTAGCACTTCTGGATTTTATGCGCTTCCGTTTTGGGAAATTAGTAATTATGATTAATTATACCTTTTTGTATGATGGAAAATCTGGGGGTGTTACAATTAAAACCCCACTTAAACATACGTGAATCGCAGTTGAATTAATGAAATCAGACGACGCAGATTAGGCTGCATGACCGCATGTGAGCTCCCCACCGCATTTGTTTTAAAACAAAAGTGTTGTTTTCCCGCACATCTTAAAAAAATACGTCTATTTTGAAATTTGAAATTAAAATAATTTTTTACCTAATTAAATAATTACAAAAATGCTATATATGTTAATTTAATTTATAGTAATAATTACCTAAAATATTTTATTATACCATGATTCGTGGTCTACTTTTAAGGTACACTAAACTAATACTCCGTATATCCTTTTTCAACTTAAGTTCAGTTTTTTTATATGCAAATAAAATTAATATATAAAAATATATATCATTAAAAAGTTCTAATTAATTTTTTTTAATAACACCTATATTGATATTTTTATTTTAATGTATTAAATTAACATACAATTATATTAAATCAACCTAATTACGTACTACAATTGAAATAATTCTTTTTTAAACTTTTCATTCGCATAAAAGTAAACTTTGGTGCAAAATAAAACAAAAATAAATCTCATTGTTATTTGTAATTCTATTTTCCATCATTATATATATATATATATATATATATATATATATATATATATATATATATATATATATATATATATATATATATATATATATATATATATATATATATATATATATATATATATATATATATATATATATATATATATATATATATATATATATATATATATATATATATCATTTTTAAAATTATTAAATAATAATATGGTAATTTAATGGTAATAGTATTTATAAAAAAAGAAAATATATATTCTATTAAAATAAAAAAAAATTCTAAATCAAAATAGACATGTCAAATTTAATTTATTCTAATAAGATAAAATTGTAATTTTCTATTCAATTTAGTATTTTTGTAGTATACATATTTTTAATTTCATTTGTTTTATTTTTTGAATTTTAATTAAAATTTTTAAAATTTAAATAATTTAATTTGATTCGAATATATATACAGAAATAATTTTTTAACCTTTCCATGCACATATTATGAAATTTGTTACAAAGTAACAAAGTAAAAATTATTATTAAAAATTTTTAACCTTTGAAACATTGTGAATGTCAAAAGTTCACCCAAACAAAATGTTAGTATGTCAATTTGTTTACTTCATCTAAAATTTAAAAATAGCTACAATATTATTATTAGTGTATATAAATTTCTTCCTACATAAATGATGTTGGTTTTCAAAGTTTAAAAATGTGAAAGGTAAAGTATATCATTATTATGATTTTAGCATTCTACTAATAACAAATATAAGTATTATTGTATTATTTTAAATGTTTTGTAGTACAAATGCTGTAAACAAATTTTATAAAATACCATAAATTATACAAATGTAAAAATTTAAAATAATAGTTATTATTTAAATATTATGAGCCCAAAACAAATTAATTTTCGTTAATAACATATCTGAAGAAAAACTAATATAAAAATGAACTAATTGAATTAACTTACATTTGCGGAGTTTGAAAAAAATATAATGTTATTGGGTAGATGTCACATTTAAATATAATGTTATTAAATTAATTGAAATTGACATATTTAAGAATGATGCATCATATCGAGATGTATCAATTTAAAATGAAGAATTATACGAGATAATAGAACTAAAAAAAGTAAACTTTCAATAAATTAGTTAAAAACATATCATAGATCTACAAATATTGAACCATATAGTCTATTGTGGACCTATTATTTGAATGATGATATAGAGATGTTTTGATTGTGCTACATTTACAGGTTGGAAATTTTCCAGACATCTATTACTATTTATGATAACAAACGAAAGTTTAAGGCAAAAACTTGTGTGTGACCGTCTCATGGTCTCAATTCGTGAGACGGGTCAGATCTTTAATTAACGAGGTCAAAGATTTGACCTGTCTTACGGATTGAGACCCATGAGACGGTCTCACACAAGTGTTACTCAAAGTTTAAAATATCACCAAAGTATATTTTAAATCAAAACTCAGATATCAATGTAAAATTTTAAAATAAGAATGTTTTTTCATGCAAAGAAAAAAATTATATAATATTTATCAATATCTATATAATAAAAAAAATTATCAATTTCTCTTTTTATCAATTCATGTAGACATATATTATATTTATAGTATTTTGTACAATATGAAAATATATACACATTTTTTTATAGAATTGTGATTAGTGGCATAATTATACATGTTAATTACTACAATGATTACTTATTAAAAAAATATTTTAAAATATGTCTAAACTCATACTCTTAATTAAAAATTCAAAAAATATTTAAAAATTTGTGGAAATATGTAATATAGTTAGGGACTACATTAATCCATATAATTTAAAAATTAAATTCTTTTAATTTTTAGATGTAATTTTCTTAATTATAATTAATAAAATATAAAATATAATTTAGAATAAAATTATAAAATTAACAAAATGTGTATTCATAAATATTTATATTTTTAAAAATGTATACATACCTATACTTATGCATTATATTAATCATACAAAATTAAAATGCCATTTTTTAATTTGTAAATTTAATTATTTTAATTATAATATTTCAATATAAATTATAATTACATAAATTATATTATAGAATTTGCATATATACATATTAATAAATATTATTTGAATATACACTGTATTACACAATCATATAAGAAAATATGTCTGATTAGAATTTATAATCACATAAATAAAATTTAAAATTTTTATTTTTTAATTTCTAAGTATAATTTTTGTAGTTATTATTCATATTGTTAAATTATAATATATATGAAATAATATTAGAAATAATTCAATTTAATTATGTAAAATTTTCTTTATAAATTTATATAAATATGTACATGATTAGAGATTATATTAATCATACAAAATTTTAATTTTTGTATGTTATGATAATAAATACTTGACCAAGTATATGAAAATTTAACTATATTATTATATATATTGTACATTTTAATATATTTTTATTTTTTAAAATTTTTTTATTTAAATTCATAATAACAAAATTTTTTCTGTGCATCGCACGAGTAAAACACTAGTTCTAATTAACCAATAAAATGTTCAATTTGAAACAAGACTACTAGGTGACCCTTAAACCATTG
Source organism: Ipomoea triloba (assembly GCF_003576645.1). Classification (NCBI taxonomy): domain Eukaryota; kingdom Viridiplantae; phylum Streptophyta; class Magnoliopsida; order Solanales; family Convolvulaceae; genus Ipomoea; species Ipomoea triloba. Next base: position 10,396,813 of record NC_044929.1, on the reverse strand, counting down.
TGCTAAGTCCCTAGGGCAACAATCTTTGATTCTTGCATATAAAATGTTTTGCTTATTTTACTTTGTTTTATTATTTTATTTATTATACAAAGGAATAACCAATGATTAATTAAAAATATAGAAATAAAATTGGGAAGATCCAGAGTGGCTAGCTATTCTCCTTATCACAATAAAATGTTTATCTTCACCAATTTACTAGTGTTAGGATCAAACGGTTACCACTTACGCCACTAATTGACTACTGCCAAAAGCTATACATATATTTCATACGGGTCACACTAATTGACTACTGCCAAAAAAAATAAAACAGGAGGTTCCGGCGGACTAGTTTCCACTGAAAACCAATTTACCGGAACCCAGAGATTTGGCAATTTTGGCCAAATCATCACCAAAGCCAACTTCGGAAACTGACTCCCGGAAGTCATTTTCTGAAAAAATGACATTATTTTCCATGGTCAACGGAAGTTGTTTTCCATTTCCAAGCGTTTCCAAACAAAGGAAACCCGAAAAATGATTTTCTGAAATAATTTTCCGGGTTTTCAAACACACGTTAAGTGTCAACCAACATATCATGTTTTATAACATTATCATGCATGTACTATATTCACAATATTTGTTCTATTTATTACTGAACCTAAAACTTATTGCATGCACATAAACATTAAAATGAATGTACTTCATATGTATTTTCATATTTTATAATAGTTAAATAACCTAATATAGGTTCATAATTTTTCTTCTATATGTTTAGAAAAATAAAGCTTAATATACATAAACAATACACTAAAGAGGAATTATGTTTAAAATCATTCATGGCTCACAATATTTGATATATATATATATGATCATAAATATAAATCTTAGCGTACATGGATACTAACAACAGAGACATCATATATACATATAACTAGTCATAAACTGGTCGGATCAAGCTGGACGAACTTGGACCAAGTTTCGGGCTAGCCTATTCATTTCACACTTCTAATTAACTACAAGTGACTAGTCAATTCGGTTTCTCAAGCAATAGAATATCAGAATGTCATCATTGATTGCACATAGACTTAGAATCTCAGCGAGTGATTAATATTGCAATAATAGAACACAAATTTTACAACGTAGTAAAACAATTAAATATGCTATTGCAGTATTGCTTCCACATAATAATTAAGAATCAAATAAACTAAAACATACCCAACAAGACTTAACTCAACGGTCCAAGACAACACATACCGTTTCGTGATTCATGGGGTGGGGGATCATTACGACGGAATAAACGTCCGCCACTTGGTGATTCCTGGGGGCTGTCAGCACTTTCTGGGCTTGACGTAGGGACTGGTACGGAGGTACTATCTCCTCCTGCAATAACTTATCCAATTTATTATTGTTGAACATATAAATATATAATATACAAACACAATTCAACTATTAGCTTAAATTACATGACCCAATAATCAGAAAATATGTGCTTAAAGATCATCATTCGCACCATACCAGCCCAATTAAGGGATAAACTGTTGACCAGATTAAATTTTTTTTTTATACAAAAGAGGATTAGTTTAAACTCTTGACGTTTCATAAGGGATGAGAGTGCATGGTCACCCATGCCAACTAAGTTGGTTTTTTTTTTTTATAATAAATATACAAAATAAATAAATGTAATATAAATGAGGACAAGATGAGTAGTGGTTACCTTGTTGAGCAGTGGAGTTAAAAATAAGGAGAAATGTGATCAAAAGGACTAAAAGAAATGAAGAATTGGAGTTGGTCCTCATCTTAGAATAGGGAAAATTATATTGATGAAGATCAAAGAGATCAGATTTTGCTTGCCTTGATGACAATATAATAATCGAATATGTGTGCCTCATTTTATAGTGTGAACCAAATACAGAAGCCGCGTGAAATCATTTTATGCAATGAATTATATTCAGAGAACTAAAGATATCAATTCACAATGTCACATACGTAATAAATGTCAGTCAATAACGTAATTCATGAGAAAGGTCGTGGGAATAGTCGTCAATATATGATCAAATCTTCCTTTTTCCATTATGATATAATTAATTAAAACCAAATCAACTATCAATTAGTTTAGGTGATGCGTTGCATCGTAGGACTGTTGATAAATTAGTGATTTTGGAAGGGGGTGCATTATAGGCTATTTAGCTATGCATTAGACGCTTGGAGTGCTAGGTGTGCTGCATCTTATTAGGACTCTGAGTTATGCATTCATTAGGTATCCTTTGATCTTTTTGAGACGATTGATGACTCAGATTAGTTCCTATATATGTGTATGCACGCACCAGGGTGGTGTGCATGTGTTAAAATTAATTTTTTGAATATTATATGATAATTAAATAAATAATACTTCAATGCATGCACACACATAAATACCTTATGGTTTGATGGCATCGTTATTGCTTTCCTTAAATGTCCCTTAATCTATCTTATTTTTCCTTTTCATATTGCAATTTCTTGTGACAAAAGATAAAATCGTTCACCCCAAATTAAACTTATACCATGGACTAGGGTTCACAGTGCACTATAGACACTGGTGCATGTGTAAGGGTTCATAGTGTACTATGGATCCTGGTGCATGTGTATGTGTATTATATTGTGAGTTTTTGTGTCTTGTGTTATGAAATCATGTATCTTATGAGTATGAATTCTATACTTGTGTCTTATGTTATAAATTTATGTGTCTTGTGTTGTGAAATTCTGTGCCTATGAACACAAATGATGTACTTAAATCAGATTTGAAGAATAAGTAAATACACGTCATGTGTATGTGTCTTGTATTGTATTTTTTGTGGCTTGTGCTATAAAATTCTAGAAGAGTATGAATTATGTTCCTTGCCGTTTTGATTCATGATCCATAATACTATGCAGAGCATGGTCCATAATATAAATTGTCTTCATTTGAGATGTTGTTTCCACACCACCGTTGATAAAATTTAATTATTGATTTATTATGACAAATTTTATTTTTGTGACCAGTTAAACTGCCCATGTAGACACAAATATCATATTCTAAATAAAGGCAATAAGAAGATCATGTCCATGCATGGTCTCACTACTGTTAGACATTTTGTTGCATAGTTAAATTGCTGAGTACTTTCTTGTATTCGCTTAATTGTCAATGAGTAGAGCAGATGAGGAAAAATAGAAAGATTATATATATAATAACTCCTAAAAAGATATGAATTTCCCAATGTGAACATCATAATTAATGAACTTGGAATATGCTTTTTTTTTTTACGCATTCCAAAGTAAAACTTCTAATAGGCGTTTGCTTAGAGGGAATTACAATTCTATTCCCACCTAATTGCGAAGGCAAGCAAATTCTTTCATTTGGTTGCATGTAATTACAATTCCGTGGAATTAGAATTCCCTCATTTTTATGGAATTAGAATCTCATGCACCATTCGTATTTCAATTCCATGGATTTTAAGAAGAAAAAACAAATAACTTTGAGATAAAATTACCCCTCTTTTTTTAACCTAAAATTAATATTTGACATTTCTCTTTCGATTATAGTTTCTTCTTCTTCTACTCTCAACATAGAATGTCAATTAGTAGGCCAACCTCAATCAAATATGTTTTCTCAAAACTCCCTTCTTTTTCTTTTCGTTATGCAATTTTAATGTTTATTTACAGCTTGTTACATAAATTTTCAAAAGTAAAAATATTTAAATTTGGTTATTTAGGATTTTTAATAGGTAGAAGGGTCAAATATGCCCATCTACTCCTCGGTAGTGTTCAATTAACCCCTGCATCTAAAATAAAATGTAATTAGAAAGTAAGTGTGGCTGATTACATTTTATTTTAGATGAAGTGGTAAATTGAACACTATGGAGAGGTAGATTAGCTTATTTGACCCTTCTACCTTTTAAATAATAATAATAATAATAATAATAGTAGTAGTAATAGTAGTAATAATATGGATATTTTGGACTTTATACTACTTATTCCCTTTTAATTTTCATGTATACCAAACATTGGAATTGAAATTCCCAATAATTCTATTCCTGCAAACCAAACATTAGAATTTAAAATACCACTTTATTCTCACATTATTGATTATTCATCTCTCATTGAATTGCAATTCTTTTCCCACTTAACCCTCTCCTTCCCACGAACGTCTAGTAAAGAAAAAAACATATATGAAGAAATAGATTAATGATATCAATTAATTTATTCTCATCTCCATCCACCTACCTCCACCATTGTTAGTTATCACTCAATATGAAGAAATCGATTAAAAAAAAATTTTTTTAAATTATAATTTACCTGTAATTTAGAAAATAATAAAATTTCACTTTTTTTTTCAAAATTATAATGCTACCAGTGAAAGAAAAATATGTAGTTTTTTTTTTTTTGTCTAAAAATATGTAGTTTTTGAGTACAAAAAAAAACAAAAATATATGTAGTTAAATCAAAGGAATCTGTAATTTTTTTATTTACATATAATTTTTTGTAGGTAAATTAATGAAACTATATGCATATAATCTCTAGGCATTTAGTGTTGTTTATAAATGAACTTTTAGAAAGTTAGGGATGAAAATTAATATATATTTTTGAAGCCTTATGTTCAAACTTTTATATTTTTTTTGAGAAAATTTTATTTTTGGTCCTTTAGTTATACTCGTACTATAGACTTAATTAATTCCTCTGTTATATGCATGACCATATTTAACGCTTAAGTTATGGGTAATGTAAAGTGATAATTATAATTTCTCGATGACTATATCTGCCACCAATATGTAATTCGATCAATCACTTAATAAAGTGACTTGATTTGGTCATTCAAGGACTAATTAAAGTCAGCACGTTACGCATAAGTTAGGGGTATAATTTATGGACTTAATATGTGCTGCGGATATAATTAGAGAAAAATATAATTTTGTCTATATTTTTTTTAAAAAAATTATTACTAAACAGGGCATACAGTGTTCCATCATTATAGAAGCAAGAAATTTCTTAAGGGAAAAAAATATTTTTCAATAGAACAAGTCAATGCGCGTATCTGACGACTACGTCGAACTGACACTTTCAAGGAATGACCATATATGGGTTATCTGTTGGAAAAAGTCTTGAACAAGTTGTAGAATGAGTTGATCTTAGATGGTGTTTGATTTGTATCTTATTACTAGTTTTTTACGCGATTAATTTAATGTCCAATATTTGTATTTAAATATGTAATTCGAAGTATATATCAATGTAAGATTATATAAGAGAAATTCATTATAGTTGACATTAAAATTAATGTTTAATTTGTACTTTTATAAAAATAATTATCTAGATACTTATTGCAGTTGATATAGTATTATGTATAGTAGACACTGTTTTTGGTTAGAATTGTTAGGAAACATAATCTTACGAAAAGATTATTTCCACGAATTTAACAAGCACAAAAACACGAAAAGATTGAAGGCTAGGCTAGCTTGAGTTGTGTGAAACCCACACTATTCTTAAAACATTATTTGCTACCTTTCTTTGGTGATAGGAGTGTTGTAACCTAGAATTCCCATGATAAAATAAGCTACAGTTCCAAGTTTGAGCACTCAAACAATAGAACCCGCGAACGAGAACAAGGTTTTGATCACAGAAAATTGATGAGAAGGAATAGTAGAGTTTCGAGAAGAAGAAAGCTGATTTCAGTGTGTAAATTCACCTGCTCAACCAAAGCTTATAAGATGGAGTAATCGCAATTAATATGACATTAATCACTAGTATAAAACCCAGACTGTAACCTTCATAATAAACAACCATTACTCTGGAAATTAATTCTAAAATTAAAAATTGAAATATAAGAGGAAGTATTAGCAATTAATATGACATTAATCACTGGTTTAATACTCAGACTGTAACCTTCATAATAGACAACCATTACTCTGGAAATTAATTGTAAAATTTAAAATTGAAATTAATTATGTTACCTAGAACGGTACTCCAAAGAGTATTGATGAGTATAAATGATGAGTGAAAATATGGGTGTGAATTGTCGTTCCGCTGAGAATTGGGGTTATGACACATAATTGTATGAATTAAGAATACTAGACACTAGAGTATGTGAATCAACTAGAATCTAAGCAACTGATAACTGAATGATGGAAATTAAAAAAAATAAATTGACTAAGGTATTAACTGTATGATAAAGGAATGAGTCAGATTAGGAGAATTGTAATCTTGATGTTCTAATAATCTCAGAATTAGGGAAACAATAATTAACCTAGGGATTTACGGGCAATGCACATAAGAATTCAATTCAGCTACTTTCGTAATCAATAAATAGAATTAGGCTACAATTGCCCCACTGTCGTGATGCATCAATCATAACCTTAAGCACCTAAGCATTGTAAGCCCCCAAAATTACCCATATTCTCATAGTAGGAAAATTAGGTTGAAATTGGTAAGGCTCGAGGTCTTCATCCAACTTTCGTTGTAATGAATCCCTCTCCTAAACTAGCAATTAATTGTGACCATCAATCAATAACAAGTAGAAAGCAATCCCCAAATCAACATAAATCCTAGGTAAAAGATTCAATCCCTTTATGCAATAATCACAAATTGAACATCAAGATTAACAATAACACCCTAATCCAAACCCATAAGCGAATTACTCACGCATGATTGAAGTAAACAAAACAAAGCAAGAATTAAAGACTGAAATCATAGCTGCAAAATTAAAGAGCAAAAAGGAAAACTTTACTAACAATTCTTGAGAGCAATTCCAATCCAAAATAATGATTCCAAACTTTTAACCGAATTCAATGCTGTAAATCTGCTCTATTCTATGCTATGGAAAACTCTAAAGAAGGGAAAATTTTCACTAAACTAAACTAGGGCTCGGAATCCCCCAAATATCAGAAAAATGCGGAATAAATACTGGATAGCAGCCGGGTCACGGCCACCATCACGGCCGGGATCGGGGCCATGATGTGGCGTGGCCAGCTGCTGTCCGCGGTGGGGATCACGGCTGCCATCAGGGCCGTGATGCGGCCTCCTGGTCCTCTTCTGACTCCTTTCGTGCTCCGTTGCTTCTTTCCGTCCCGGGGTAGATTCCTCATGTCTCGAAAGCTAGTCCAAGATGACCGAAAATCCTTCCTTTACTCCTCATTTGTGAATAAACTAAGATTGATCAAATGTAACACACAAACGAGCCTTAAATGTATCAAGGTAAAGGAAATAAGCAACAAAACTCCTGAATCGTGGGGCAAATAAAGGTATAAAATCATGTGTATCAAGTACGTAGTTCAAAACATAGCTGCTCCGAATGGTACCAGGAAAGTTACGAGACGAGGTGTCAACCATTCGGTCAAACCCATCTTGATCGAATGGTGACTCCAACCGACTGCATAGGTATCGCTCACAAGGCCAACTACTTTTCTGGACGACATTCATGCCCGCACGTACCGGCATACACGAGTCAAGCCTTTTCCAAGCTCATTCTGAGATTTGATTTGCATCTCCCTGCGCGCGAGAGAGAGCATCTATGCTATACAATTCAACATGTCTCTAAAAAACTATATAAATATATAGTGGTGCAAATCCACTTTTTTTTTCTAATGTGGGACAAAAGCTATTTTTAAGCCTTTCCACCTTCATTTTCTAACTCAAATGGGTCGATCCCTGCGTAGAATAAGTAGGTGTTGCCCTTTGAACCTTCCCTTGCGAAGATATATTTACTCTACTGGTTGTTCGGTAGAATGTGATGTATTTGAACCTATTATCATTTGTGTAGACAATGATATATCCCACACAAGAACCTCACAACCATGTTTTGTTCTCATGATTGTGCCCGTTTTGGTCATGGGTCACTGTTCCTAGTTTTGCAAGAGTTTCTTTTGAAGTGACCCCACTTCTCTTTCACATAGGTGATTCTTTTCCAAGTATCCTACTTACTCACACATGTCTACCGACAAGTGATTCTTCAAAAAATGGCGCCGTTGCCGGGGAGGGCAATAGGTTGTCATATGTTTTTGTTTACTTTGATTGCATGAATGCTAGATTTGAGTAATGTTAATCCACTCCACTTAATTTTGTTTTATTTTTACTTGTCTTTGCTACTAACCCAATTGACTACTTCTAGTCAATTGTGGAAATTTTTGTTTCATTGATAATTTTACTAGGTGAATGTACACACGAGCAAAAGGAAATCAAGGTTTACTACCCTACATTCCTGAAATTAATAGAGCAACTAGAAGGAAAAATACCCAAGGATCACTAATGGCTTCATCAAGCGCAACAAGAAATCCACAAGGAAAAGGCACAACTGTACCAAATCCACCCCCAATTCCAATTAATCCACAAGTACCAATTAACCATGAAGAACCAATCATTGAAGAACCACAAGCTAATAGAGCAAACAATCAAGAGAACATTCTGAATAAGAATATTATGAAAATCCTCAAGAACCACAAAGATCAATTGCAGATTACATGACTCTGGATTTTAACATGCACAACTCGATCTATGTACCTCCAATGGAGAATGTCAACTTTCACGTGCATCCAACTATTCTCACACTGGTTCAGAACAATCAATATTCGGGATTACCATCTGAAGATCCCAACGCACACATCACAAGGTTTATACGAGCATGTGAGATGTACAAACAAGAAGACGTTAGCGAGGAAATAGTTTGACTAAAATTATTCCCATTTTCAGTTATAGGAGAGGCAGCACGATGGTTGGAAAGCCAAGACGACAATCATTTCAGAACGTGACAACAGTTGCATCGTGAATTCATGAACGAGTTCTTTCCCATTACAAAAACTATGAGGATTAGAAGGCTGATACAAGAATTCAAACAAGGAAGACTTGAAAGTTTGGGAGAGTCTTGGCGAAGATTCAAAGTTCTTAAAAGGCAATGCCTACAAGATCTGATGCACCCATGGGACATGATTAGCTCATTCTATAGAGGGTTAACAGATGAAGGAAAAATGTTGCTTGACTCATCCTCCAGCGGTGCCTTTGTCTCTCTAGCCTTACAAGAAGCTGAAGAACTAATCGAGAGAATATCTAAGAACACATCCTGTTGGTATGACCGAAGAGGAGATCATGGAGGAATTTATGAAGTTGATAATCGAGTGGCGAGTGAGGCCAAAACAGAAGCAATGAATCACGAAATCAAAAAGCTACAGGCTATGGTAGAAAAAATGGAAGGAAAGCCCAAGCCTTGCATGACATTGGCACTTTATTTTAATATCTGTGGAGGACCTCATGACACCAATATTTGCACTTCTCCGTCTACATCTGAACAAGTTGAGGCGGTAGATTACCAAAGGAACTCCAACTTTAATGCTTATGGACAAAACCAAAGATCAAACAACAATTGGAAACAGGGAGAGGGTTGGAACAATAGCAACAATGATGGATATCAAGCGCGAGGACAATACAACTATGGAAACAAGCCTGCATATGGACAGAATGATAAGAACAGACTGATGTACAATCAAAACCAAGGAAATGGAAATCAAATGACCCAGTTCAGGCCACAATACAACTCTCAACTTGACTTTACTTAACAAAGGAGGGATGACATCCGTGAAGTAGATGAAAGACTTACAAGGACGATCATGGAACTCAAAAATGATCGGGCAAATCTAAAACAAGAGATTACTCAAGAGATTAGACAAGAAATTTCTAGTCTTCGACAAGAGTCTAAAGCCACACTTAAAACAATTGAGAATCAAATTTCTCAGATGTTTAAGATGATGTCAGACCGACATTACGGACAACTCCCGAGTAACACTGAAAACAATCCGAAAGAGAGAGTCAACGCCATTGATGCAAAAAAAGAAACACACGTGAAATGTGATCCAATGGATGCCATCTGTGGAAAATGTCAATGTAAGGTAGATGACCAAAGAAACAAGACTACCTCTTGTAGTCCCAATCTCGAATTGAAGAATGCGAGCGGTTCATGCACCATATCAATGAAGGATCACAATGAGAAAACCACTTTGGAAGAATGCCCGAAAGAAAAGGAGCTACCACAAGACAACATCAAAAGTTCAAAAGAGAAAGAAACGGCTCGAGAAGGTACAATTAATGCTTTTATCCAAAATTTTTTCAATAACAAAGAATGCCGTGAGTTATTTCAGAATGACATTTGTGATAATTTTACCTGTTTAAGCCAAGAATCTTTGGCTTGTTTGACTGAGGGTTACCCCAGAAAGAAGGGTGACCCTGGAGCTTTGTTGATTCCTTGTTCTATACAGAATTTGGAACCTAGAAACGCTCTTGCTGATCTTGGTACTTCTATTAATGTCATGTCTTCAAATCTTTTTGAGAAATTGAACTTACCATGTTTGAAACCGACGAGGCTGACTCTACGTTTAGCTGACGGAACCACGCGGTATCCTGAAGGCTTAGCGGAAGATGTTCTAGTAAGAATAGGGAAATTTCTTGTGCCTGTCGATTTTATTGTTTGTAAGATGGGTGATGATGATCCCCATGAATCCTTAATTCTGGGAAGACCATTTCTGGCTACTTGTCGTGCACGAATAGATGTGAGTTCAGGTGAAATTACCTTGAGATTCGATGGACAAGCCACAAATGATGAAAAGGAAAATGCGAAAGAAGAACCTGATGAAGATGAAAGGGCAAAGGTCAAAGCTAAGATGAAACCAAAACCAAAGTGGAAAAATGACAAGCTTACATGGAAGAACACGTGGGTACCAAAATGCTTCTTACCCATTACCAAGGAATATGGTTGAATTTCAACCAAGGTATGATGCGTCTAGCCAATGACATAAACCGTGGCGCTACTTGGGAGGCAACCCAAGATTTTAATAATATGATTTACATCATTTTTATGCTTTCGCTTTTTATGTTTTTATTCTAATAAATTGCTACAATCATTTAGAACCATGTTTTGAGGACTAACTTGTAGGAGTCGGGACTAAAAATTGCTTTGGAAATGCTAAGTTTGGACTTAGGTATGAAGGGAAAAGCCAAAACCAGAAGAAAACAATGCAGTGGACTGCCAAGTGAGCTCACACGTGTGTAGCCGTGCGTGGGAACGAAGCAGTAGCTTCCCACGCACACTCACACGCGTATAGCCATGTGTGGGAGCGAGACAGAGAGCTCCCACGCACGGTCACATGAGTGTGACCGGCGTGAAAACCTCCTACGGATTTAAAACCCTTGTTCGACCATTCCACGCCATTTTGCTCCCAAAACCTATTTTTCTCTTCTCTTCTCCACGCAAGGAAGAACCCAAACTCAAGGTTTGAACACATCTTTTACTTTTTACCTTCAAAGAAGATAAAAAACATCAACATCAAGGTAATTTCTCATCTTTTTAACTCTTTATCCTTGAATATTCATGAGTTTGGAAGAGCTTGAATGAGAAAATTGTTCTACTTTCCCTTGCATGATTTTGAATGTTTTGAATGTTTAAATTGGTTTATAATGCTTCATAGAACTATCCTTTGATGTTTTCTTTCATTATTGATGGTTACATTGATGGATTGTTATATATTTTTGAGCTTCAAGTGTGAACACCATTGATGAACAAATGGGTTTGTTAGATTTCTTGTTGAAATTATGAAATTGATGCTTGAATTGATGAACAAACTTGTTGTAGAACTATTATATGCCATCAATTTGACTTTTCACATGCTACATTGCCCAAATTGAATTTTCAATTTCAAACCCTAACTTTGAATTTGGGGAAGAAGATGAAGTTGACTTTTTGAAATTCTTGACTGATATCTACTATTTTATACAATAATTCACTCCTTATTTTAATTGTTTTTCCCTTATCCTAGTGAAATTGTGAATTGTTTGCGTGTTATATTGTCCAAGTGTTGAATTATCTACAAGGAACTACAAAGGAGGAATTTTGGAGCATTTTGGACAAGTTCTGGAAGAAAAGGGAATTACAAGGAAGAAAAGAAACAAGAATACAAATTGGAAAAGAATTGAAAGTTGCCTAATGGGCCAAGGCCCATCTACCTCTTATATATTTGACCTATTCTCTACAATTAAAAGAGGTTCCCTTACAGAGTTCTGAACCCTAGCTAGTTTTAGATTATTTTCCCCTTCTCTTTATATTTCCCTAGCATAGTTTAGATTAGTTATACATTAGATTATTTAATTTCAAGCTTGGAATCTTGGATTGAAGTTAGATTTGTTCTTTATCAGTTAAGTTTCTCTTCCCTTTTAATTCTTGCAATGTTTATGGTTATTTATTATTGCGTTGCTTTGTTTACTTTAACCATGCGTGAGTAATTCGCCTATGGGTTTGGATTAGGGATCCATTGTTAATCTTGATGTTCAATTTGTGATTATTGCATAAAGGGATTGAATATTTTACTTAGGGTTTATGTTGATTTGAGGATTTCTTTCTACTTGTTATTGATTGATGGCCACAATTAATTGCTAGTCTAGGAGAGGGATTCATTACAACGAAAGTTGGATGGAGACCTCGAGCCTTACCAATTTCAACCTAATTTTCCTACTATGAAAGTAGAGGTAATTTTGGGGGCTTACAATGCTTAGGTGTTTAAGGTTATAATTGATGCATCACGACAGTGGGGCAATTGTAGCCTAATTCTTGTTATTGATTACAAAAGTAGCTGACTTGAATTCTTCAGTGCATTGCCTATAAATCCCTTGGTTAATTATTCTTTCCCTAATTCTGAGTTGATTGGAACATCTAAGATTACAATCCCCTAATCTGGCCCATTCCCTTATCATACAGTATCTCCCTAGTTAATTGCTTTCTTTTATTCTACATCATTCAGTCTTTGTTGCTTGGATTCTATTAAATTCATATACTCTAGTGCCTAGTAATTCACACAATTACGTGCCATAGCCCCAATCCTCAGCGGAACGGCATTACACCCTTTTTACACTCATCATTTGTGCTCATCACATTTTGGCGCCGTTGTCGGGGATTGGTTTATTTGGTTTGATTGTGTGATTATTTTCTTACTAGCATTAGAGTTAGTTAATTTTAGGAAATCAAGTTTTTATCACCAAAAAAAAAAAATTTGTTGCTAATGTGCCTGCAAGTCTATATATTTTGATTTGATTGAAAGGGATTCCCATGTTGGATCAAGGAGGATACTATGATTGTCAATCTTATGAGGGCAACCAATATGATGGATATGGAAATCCTTGTACAATTCAAGCCCCACCTCCTAACCATTACTATGATGTTCAATCCCAAAATTTTCATCCACAACCATTCCACCCCCAAAACTCATACTCTCAATACACTCCAAACTACCAACAACCATACCCACAACCTTCACAAGATTTCAATCCACACTACCAAAATCCTTACCCACCACATCCTCAGGAATATCAACCTTTCACTCAAGAGTTTGGTGCCAATATGAATCAAGAAGTTTTTCAAGGAGGTGCACCACCAATGTTCATGCCACAACCTCTTTGGTGTGCCATATGTGGAGGATCACATGAAGCCGAAAGATGCTACATCTTTGATCCTAACTTTCGATATCCAGGCCAAGTTCAAGTACCTGTACATCAAGAACATCAAGAGCCATTCTATCAAAAACCTCCACAAGCAAGCAAACCTATTGATGAGGAAACCTTAGCAATAGCTAGGTGTTGGGGAGTCACTATTGTACCTGATGATGACACTGAGGATGGTGGATATCGCATGAGACAAAGTGAGGAAGAATATGTGTAACCCCTCACCTATTTCAGTAGAATTAAGGTTCGAAAAATATTCCTTTAGGCTATAACATTCATGAGATGATCTCCCGATGCCTCAAAAGAATTATTATAAGTAAGGACAGTTAGTAATAAGTTGCGATCGTACGTCCCGGTCATGAACCGTAAAAATTTTAGGAACTAGTATTCGGACCTGTTTGTCCTAGGAAATGGATTTTTAGACATCATACTATTATTCTTGAATTTCCTATTTAATTAGATTAGCCCATAGCAGCTAAAATTTATTTGTGATCGTACATCGCGAGATTTCGCGGTGTACCGAACCTAGCCCAATTTTGAGTTTTAGACTGGAATAAATTTTTGGGTTCGAAAATTATTTGAATTGAATTAGTTTCTACCGAGAATTCATCTTATTTAATCCCGATCAGTCTAAGCTAAGATATTTTCAAGATTAAACCATAGAATTGTGACAAGTGTCACGCTATTTCACCATGTGAATAAAAAGGGATTAATTTAATGGGATGATTTGGATAAGTCTTGTAAGGGATTAAGTTGACTAAGTCTCCATTTTTCCCATTTCCCCTTGCTATTGCAAAAAAAAAAAAAAAAAAAAGAGAGAGAGAGGGTAGAGAGAATTCTTCATCATCTTCATCAAACTTCAAGACTCTATAGCTAGCAATTCTTCATAGATCTCCAAATATTCGGTAAAACTTCAATTTTATTCGGTAGATAGCTTTATTTTTCATCCTAGAACATGAATCTAAGTTAAGATTTCTTAAAATCATGTGTTATGTTGTTGTTGGAATTCTAGGGTTTTGAGGTGAATTGGGGAAAATCATCTACAAGGATTTTCTACGGAATTAGAAACTCGGTTGAGGTAAGGAATCCCTTTAATTGGTTGAGGTTGTTTGAAACTAGATAATTGATAGCTTGGTTGAATTATGATGGGTTCTAGGTGGAATTTTTGTGTACATAATGAATGTATATATATGTAATTGTATTTTCTTTTCATAAGGCATATGTACAAAATGTTATGTTGGTATGAGGTGGTTGTTAATGTGCCTAAACCATGAAGTTGAGCATACTATGTATATTAAAATATGTGTAGAATATATGTACTTGTAGTGTGATATATATATATTTATAAATATTATGTACATATATATAGTATGTATGTACGTGTAGTGTAAAGTATATATATATATATTAATATGTATTATGTACATATTATGGGTACGTGTAGAATAGTATATATATATATATATTTATATAGGTGATATATATATATTTAGTGTAGATACGTGTAGTGTATTATATATATATAATTATAAAGTATGGTATGTATATTGGTGTGTTGTAAGTGAATTATAGTATATATATATATATATGTGTGTGTGTGTGTGTGTGTGTGTGTGTATTGTATATATGTATATATATCTATATACGTGGGGTGTGTGGGTATTTAACCTATATATATATATATATATGTACATATATGGGTATGTATGTATTAATAACATGTTGTATTATGTATATATATAGGGTAAAATGTCACATTTTGTGTATAGTATATGGTATGTATAACCCACAATTATATATGTGGTTAGTGAGAAGAATAAATATATTTTATGTGTTATGCCTAGGTTGAAGTTGGGAAATGTATATGTTATATGCATTGAGATGTATGTGCCAAATGTGAGATTTATGTGATAATTGTGGAGTTGAAAGTGTAGAGTAGTTACACTTGATTTACTTTTGTGAAAGGATTGTTAGTGGATCATCCAAGTGTTTGGCAAAAGAAAAGGAAGATTTTTGAATTGGGTTAAAAAGGAGGATTAATTTCCGAGTATTGGAATTGACCCAAGTATGTTCAAAATATTTTCAATGCAAGAAAAAGAAAGAGTAGAAAAATGTTTTCAAACCTTAGTTCTAGTAAAAGTGGTGAAGGATCTTGTTAACCACGGAATAAAGATGAGCTTAAAGTGCCTATTCCGCATGGTAATTATGTGTATGATCAATCATACTGTGGGCGAAGTCTATTCGCCGAGTACTATATCACCCGGAAGGAAAAGGTACTCCTACGGGGGTGTGCACACTTAAGTATAGTCACTCTATGTTCGGGTAGGTGTCGTTCTTATGAACCTAGTGAGGCTAGCTAGGAATCATTCCAACGCTCCTATAAGTCCAGGGGATCAGTATTAGACCGGGCGATGACCACTGAACCCGAGTTCAACGATCCAAGTGGTCAAAAGTGGAGAAAG
>NC_044929.1:10376271-10380863 GCF_003576645.1 Ipomoea triloba | reverse complement strand
TAGAACATGAATCTAAGTTAAGATTTCTTAAAATCATGTGTTATGTTGTTGTTGGAATTCTAGGGTTTTAAGGTGAATTGGGGAAAATCATCTACAAGGATTTTCTACGGAATTAGAAACTCGGTTGAGGTAAGGAATCCCTTTAATTGGTTGAGGTTGTTTGAAACTAAATAATTGATAGCTTGGTTGAATTATGATGGGTTCTAGGTGGAATTTTTGTGTACATAATGAATGTATATATATGTAATTGTATTTTCTTTTCATAAGGCATATGTACAAAATGTTATGTTGGTATGAGGTGGTTGTTAATGTGCCTAAACCATGAAGTTGAGCATACTATGTATATTAAAATATGTGTAGAATATATGTACTTGTAGTGTGATATATATATATTTATAAATATTATGTACATATATATAGTATGTATGTACGTGTAGTGTAAAGTATATATATATATATATATTAATATGTATTATGTACATATTATGGGTACGTGTAGAATAGTATATATATATATATATATTTATATAGGTGATATATA
The DNA here is from genome assembly GCF_003576645.1 of Ipomoea triloba. Classification (NCBI taxonomy): domain Eukaryota; kingdom Viridiplantae; phylum Streptophyta; class Magnoliopsida; order Solanales; family Convolvulaceae; genus Ipomoea; species Ipomoea triloba. The sequence continues at coordinate 10,380,322 of NC_044929.1, read as the reverse complement.
TATATTTAGTGTAGATACGTGTAGTGTATTATATATATATAATTATAAAGTATGGTATGTATATTGGTGTGTTGTAAGTGAATTATAGTATATATATATATATGTGTGTGTGTGTGTGTGTGTGTATTGTATATATGTATATATATCTATATACGTGGGGTGTGTGGGTATTTAACCTATATATATATATATATATATATGTACATATATGGGTATGTATGTATTAATAACATGTTGTATTATGTATATATATAGGGTAAAATGTCACATTTTGTGTATAGTATATGGTATGTATAACCCACAATTATATATGTGGTTAGTGAGAAGAATAAATATATTTTATGTGTTATGCCTAGGTTGAAGTTGGGAAATGTATATGTTATATGCATTGAGATGTATGTGCCAAATGTGAGATTTATGTGATAATTGTGGAGTTGAAAGTGTAGAGTAGTTACACTTGATTTACTTTTGTGAAAGGATGTTAGTGGATCATCCAAGTGTTTGGCAAAAGAAAAGGAAGATTTTTGAATTGGGTTAAAAAGGAGGATTAATTTCCGAGTATTGGAATTGACCCAAGTATGTTCAAAATATTTTCAATGCAAGAAAAAGAAAGAGTAGAAAAATGTTTTCAAACCTTAGTTCTAGTAAAAGTGGTGAAGGATCTTGTTAACCACGGAATAAAGATGAGCTTAAAGTGCCTATTCCGCATGGTAATTATGTGTATGATCAATCATACTGTGGGCGAAGTCTATTCGCCGAGTACTATATCACCCGGAAGGAAAAGGTACTCCTACGGGGGTGTGCACACTTAAGTATAGTCACTCTATGTTCGGGTAGGTGTCGTTCTTATGAACCTAGTGAGGCTAGCTAGGAATCATTCCAACGCTCCTATAAGTCCAGGGGATCAGTATTAGACCGGGCGATGACCACTGAACCCGAGTTCAACGATCCAAGTGGTCAAAAGTGGAGAAAGGACTCCAAATGCCTCACACTTTCTATCTAGGACTAAGTGGAATTTTGAAATATGAGTGTAGTTACTCCGTAACTACGGGAAAGAGAAATGTGACAAGTATTTAAGTACCCAAAGGTTGTGGGTGATCCCTCTTTTTGAAAAGTGAAAAGTGATGAGGATTTCATTATGATGGAAAGGTTTTTCTACTAAAGCGATTACAAGCAACATGGGTGATTTATGTTTTCTACTACTTACTAGTATGCTTAATTGTTTATCAATATATTATTGGGTATGTAAATGATTACCAAATGACCTTGTCAAGAGGGAAGGTGATATGAGACGTTATTGAGTTTTGCTCATAGTGTATGCAAGTTGCTCTTTATAACGGTTGCAGGTAGAATCTTGCAGATGAGTAAGGTATAGGGTTTTCTATGTAACAATTTTTACAAAACCTTTATTTAGTTTTGAATAACCCATGGATATCCTTACTTAGCCGTCGCGCTAACTACACTTCAATGTGTTTTTCTTTTAACAGATGTAGTCTAGTGTGGGCTCTTGTAGCCCGATGAGCGCTGAGAGGTCATCTGAGTTGTGTTTCCAGTGTTGGATTATAATGACTATGTGCAGATCCTGCTTGATGATGACCCCTATGCTCCTGCTCCTCCTGCTCCGCCCTCTCCGAAGTATACTGTCTAGAACAACTCCTTTTTGTGTGAATATCTTTTGTAGCCTAGTATGGCTAACAAGTTGTGAACAACTTAAACTTTCATGTTTTTGGACCCAATGGGTCGATCCTTGTATATATAGTAGTAGCTAACCTAACTACCTTCCTTCCTTCCCGCTGCAATATATACGTAAAGCTTTTGTCAAGTAGAAAGTGTGTGAAACAGTTTTCTTTCTTTAGCCTGTGCATCTAGAGTGGACTCTTTCCGGATTTGATTGGGTTCGGTCTAGGTGTGGCGGTAACCACTCCGGATGTACGGTATAGCCGAGCCGGGGTGTTACAAAGTGGTATCAGAGCCTAGGTTGAACCTTCGGGAATTAGGTCGAAGCCTAGGTTGTGTGGCCTTGTTTTAGGTCTAGGATTGAAATTCGGAGAATTCGATTATCAAAGTCCAAGTTTGAGTCAGCCTAAATTTGCTAAGACTGAGCCTAAGTGTGAGTTTCTGGAGCAGAGCTGGAGACCAGGCAGCATCAAAAAGGGGCACCTCATCATCTGTATTTCGCGAAATCTCCCGATTCTAGAATGCTTTGATTAATAATTGTGTATCTTTATGTGCGTTAATCATTGCTTATAATTGTTGTGAGTAAGCGTGATAGTATAATGCGTTCCTAACTGCTATGCCATAGTTGGGATATCTGGTTGATGAGCATGGCGAAGTGAATGTTGGGAATTGCTAGATAGTACTTGAGTAGCTGCTATACTAACTGCGTAGTTAGCTAACTCCTTAAGAGCTTTTATGCTTCAAGAACTAACTTGAAACTGTCGTTTGGTGAAGATGCCGCCTAGACGAAATATACCTGTCGGTCAGGGCAACGAGATATCGGCAATGGACCGTATGGCTCTCGCAATGGAACAAATGGCTGGATTTATGATGGCTCAACAAGTCCAGAATCAAAATAACAGACAACCGCGAGTTGATTTTGCAAAGGCCATAGCAAGCAGGCAGCCACCATACTATGCGGGTGAAGAAGACCCGGTGATCTTGGAGGAATGGATTAGGACATTCGACAAGCTGCTCGATGCAGTCAACTGCCCTGCAAATCAGCGAGTATCCTCTGCCGTGTATTATCTGACAAAGGCGGCAGACAACTGGTGGTCAACTGCTGGGCCCGACTTGCTGCAAGACCCAGACTTCGGCTGGGAGGAATTCAAGGAAGAATTGAGGGGACAATTCTACACAGAAAGGATTAAGGGAATCAAGTGTGAGGAATTCCTGCGATTAAAACAAAAGGGAGCAACGGTGCAGGCCTATTATGATCAGTACGTGGAGCTGGTGAGGTTTGCTCAGAACATCGTGCCTGACGAAGCCAGCAAGGCGAGGAGATTTGTACGTGGATTGGATTGGGCTGTGAGAGGAGCAATTGCACCATTTATGTGCATGGATTGGGCTGTGAGAGGAGCAATTGCACCATTTATGTGCACGGATTGGGCTGTGAGAGGAGCAATTGCACCATTTATGTGCACTAATTGGGCTGTGAGAGGAGCAATTGCACCATTTATGTGCACTACGCTCAAGGAGGCATATGACAGAGCATCTGACCACTACCAAGTGTACCTGGATCAGCAGGAGGTCTACAGCAAGAGCAAGAGGAAGGGGGAGGACAGACAGGGGAAGTTCAAGCCGGACAACAAGAAAACCAACCAGGGAAGATTCAATCCGATGCACGGGGAAAGGAAGGGAGGAGCGAATCAGAAGAGAAGCTCAACATGCCGGAGGTGTGGACGAGACCACCTTGGAGAGAATTGCCAAGGGGAGAAGATAAGGTGTTTCAAGTGCGGGTTCTTGGGGCACAAGTACTACGAGTGCCAAACCNGCATCTAGAGTGGACTCTTTCCGGATTTGATTGGGTTCGGTCTAGGTGTGGCGGTAACCACTCCGGATGTACGGTATAGCCGAGCCGGGGTGTTACAATATGCCAATGATAAATGGGAACCTCAAGAGCCATTCTATCAAAAACCTCCACAAGCAAGCAAACCTATTGATGAGGAAACCTTAGAAATAGCTAGGCATTGGGGATTCACTATTGTACCTGATGATGACAATGAGGATGGTGGATATATCCCATGAGATAAAGTGAGAAAGAACATGCCAATGATCAATGGGAACCTCAAGAGCCATTCTATCAAGAACCTCTACAAGCAAACCAACCTATTGATGAGGAGATGATGATGTCCATGATGTATAACTTAATCATTCAAATGAACATGTTACAAGCTCAATTGGAAGATCTTAAGGCTCAAGGAAAAGGCTTGACAACTCAAGAACCCATTCAAGGTTCAATTCCTTATGAAGATGTTATACATGAGTTGTTCACGCCAAGTGAAGGTGGTGATGCAGAGGAGATGGAGGATGAAGCTGATGAAGATGAGAAAGT
>NC_044929.1:10374344-10376231 GCF_003576645.1 Ipomoea triloba | reverse complement strand
GATAGTACTTGAGTAGCTGCTATACTAACTGCGTAGTTAGCTAACTCCTTAAGAGCTTTTATGCTTCAAGAACTAACTTGAAACTGTCGTTTGGTGAAGATGCCGCCTAGACGAAATATACCTGTCGGTCAGGGCAACGAGATATCGGCAATGGACCGTATGGCTCTCGCAATGGAACAAATGGCTGGATTTATGATGGCTCAACAAGTCCAGAATCAAAATAACAGACAACCGCGAGTTGATTTTGCAAAGGCCATAGCAAGCAGGCAGCCACCATACTATGCGGGTGAAGAAGACCCGGTGATCTTGGAGGAATGGATTAGGACATTCGACAAGCTGCTCGATGCAGTCAACTGCCCTGCAAATCAGCGAGTATCCTCTGCCGTGTATTATCTGACAAAGGCGGCAGACAACTGGTGGTCAACTGCTGGGCCCGACTTGCTGCAAGACCCAGACTTCGGCTGGGAGGAATTCAAGGAAGAATTGAGGGGACAATTCTACACAGAAAGGATTAAGGGAATCAAGTGTGAGGAATTCCTGCGATTAAAACAAAAGGGAGCAACGGTGCAGGCCTATTATGATCAGTACGTGGAGCTGGTGAGGTTTGCTCAGAACATCGTGCCTGACGAAGCCAGCAAGGCGAGGAGATTTGTACGTGGATTGGATTGGGCTGTGAGAGGAGCAATTGCACCATTTATGTGCACTACGCTCAAGGAGGCATATGACAGAGCATCTGACCACTACCAAGTGTACCTGGATCAGCAGGAGGTCTACAGCAAGAGCAAGAGGAAGGGGGAGGACAGACAGGGGAAGTTCAAGCCGGACAACAAGAAAACCAACCAGGGAAGATTCAATCCGATGCACGGGGAAAGGAAGGGAGGAGCGAATCAGAAGAGAAGCTCAACATGCCGGAGGTGTGGACGAGACCACCTTGGAGAGAATTGCCAAGGGGAGAAGATAAGGTGTTTCAAGTGCGGGTTCTTGGGGCACAAGTACTACGAGTGCCAAACCAGGATGGACAATTATCGGGACCCCTCGCAGAAAAACAATCAAAGAGGAGGATTCGGTGGGAACACCAACCAGAGGCCCGCGGAGACAAGAAATGGAGGAGGCAACTCTCAACAGGGAAACCGGGGGAGACCGGCTAACGTAGCCCCAAATCCCACCAACAAAGGGAAAACACCCGTGGGAGAAAGCAGCACAGCAAACCAAGGCAAGATCTACGTCGTTAATAGCAAGCAAGCTCAGGCTAGCGACGTTGTGACCGGTACATTCCTTATTAACTCAGTACCTGACTTAGTATTGTTCGATACAGGAGCTACCAATTCGTTTATATCCTCTACATTCGCAGATAGATTAAAGTTAAGGCCTACTATTGAGTTAGATTTGAGTGTAAGAACTGCCTCGGGAATAGTAGTGGCCTGTAAGGAGGGATATGACAATATCACAATAGAAATAGCGGAATTCAACTGTCTCGGAAACCTCATTCGTTTCGATCTAGAGGGTATTGATGTGATACTAGGAATGGACTGGTTGGATAAACATAAAGCTCAGATAGTATGCAGTGAGCGAAAGGTTGTCTTGCGAGGACCAAAGGGGAGGAGAATATCCTATCGAGGAATGGAAAAGCAACCTGAACCAAGGTTGATGACGATGTAGAGGCTGATGAAGTACGCTCGCAAGGGGTGTGAAGTGTACCTCTGTTTAATGCAGGAAGCTGGGATGGAAGAACCTGAACTAAATCAAATCCCGGTGGTGCGTGAATTTCCCGATGTGTTCCCGGATGACCTCACGGAAATGCCGCCAGAGAGGGAAGTGGAATTTACCATCGACCTCGTACCGGGGACCACACCAGTATCAAAGGCGCCTTATCGAATGGCACTGAAG
>NC_044929.1:10357952-10360324 GCF_003576645.1 Ipomoea triloba | reverse complement strand
GCCTCACACTTTCTATCTAGGACTAAGTGGAATTTTGAAATATGAGTGTAGTTACTCCGTAACTACGGGAAAGAGAAATGTGACAAGTATTTAAGTACCCAAAGGTTGTGGGTGATCCCTCTTTTTGAAAAGTGAAAAGTGATGAGGATTTCATTATGATGGAAAGGTTTTTCTACTAAAGCGATTACAAGCAACATGGGTGATTTATGTTTTCTACTACTTACTAGTATGCTTAATTGTTTATCAATATATTATTGGGTATGTAAATGATTACCAAATGACCTTGTCAAGAGGGAAGGTGATATGAGACGTTATTGAGTTTTGCTCATAGTGTATGCAAGTTGCTCTTTATAACGGTTGCAGGTAGAATCTTGCAGATGAGTAAGGTATAGGGTTTTCTATGTAACAATTTTTACAAAACCTTTATTTAGTTTTGAATAACCCATGGATATCCTTACTTAGCCGTCGCGCTAACTACACTTCAATGTGTTTTTCTTTTAACAGATGTAGTCTAGTGTGGGCTCTTGTAGCCCGATGAGCGCTGAGAGGTCATCTGAGTTGTGTTTCCAGTGTTGGATTATAATGACTATGTGCAGATCCTGCTTGATGATGACCCCTATGCTCCTGCTCCTCCTGCTCCGCCCTCTCCGAAGTATACTGTCTAGAACAACTCCTTTTTGTGTGAATATCTTTTGTAGCCTAGTATGGCTAACAAGTTGTGAACAACTTAAACTTTCATGTTTTTGGACCCAATGGGTCGATCCTTGTATATATAGTAGTAGCTAACCTAACTACCTTCCTTCCTTCCCGCTGCAATATATACGTAAAGCTTTTGTCAAGTAGAAAGTGTGTGAAACAGTTTTCTTTCTTTAGCCTGTGCATCTAGAGTGGACTCTTTCCGGATTTGATTGGGTTCGGTCTAGGTGTGGCGGTAACCACTCCGGATGTACGGTATAGCCGAGCCGGGGTGTTACAATATGCCAATGATAAATGGGAACCTCAAGAGCCATTCTATCAAAAACCTCCACAAGCAAGCAAACCTATTGATGAGGAAACCTTAGAAATAGCTAGGCATTGGGGATTCACTATTGTACCTGATGATGACAATGAGGATGGTGGATATATCCCATGAGATAAAGTGAGAAAGAACATGCCAATGATCAATGGGAACCTCAAGAGCCATTCTATCAAGAACCTCTACAAGCAAACCAACCTATTGATGAGGAGATGATGATGTCCATGATGTATAACTTAATCATTCAAATGAACATGTTACAAGCTCAATTGGAAGATCTTAAGGCTCAAGGAAAAGGCTTGACAACTCAAGAACCCATTCAAGGTTCAATTCCTTATGAAGATGTTATACATGAGTTGTTCACGCCAAGTGAAGGTGGTGATGCAGAGGAGATGGAGGATGAAGCTGATGAAGATGAGAAAGTAAATGATGAAATTGAAATGGAGTCTTTGAATTGGGAAGAAAGTGTGGAGTTACAAGGGAATGGTGATAAAGAGCAACTTAAAGATGGTCCAAGTGAAGAAGTGCTCAAGAATGATATAGTTGATGAATTTGGTGGCACAAATGAGGTATGTCTTTCATTTGATGACACTCCCTTGGGTGAGAATTTTAGACTAACTTGGGAATCGGGAGGTATCAATGTTTTTGAGTGTGGAGGCCCCCATTGGACAATTTTCATGTCCAAGGATTCTTACTTCATCTTAGTTCATAANAGCACAGCAAACCAAGGCAAGATCTACGTCGTTAATAGCAAGCAAGCTCAGGCTAGCGACGTTGTGACCGGTACATTCCTTATTAACTCAGTACCTGACTTAGTATTGTTCGATACAGGAGCTACCAATTCGTTTATATCCTCTACATTCGCAGATAGATTAAAGTTAAGGCCTACTATTGAGTTAGATTTGAGTGTAAGAACTGCCTCGGGAATAGTAGTGGCCTGTAAGGAGGGATATGACAATATCACAATAGAAATAGCGGAATTCAACTGTCTCGGAAACCTCATTCGTTTCGATCTAGAGGGTATTGATGTGATACTAGGAATGGACTGGTTGGATAAACATAAAGCTCAGATAGTATGCAGTGAGCGAAAGGTTGTCTTGCGAGGACCAAAGGGGAGGAGAATATCCTATCGAGGAATGGAAAAGCAACCTGAACCAAGGTTGATGACGATGTAGAGGCTGATGAAGTACGCTCGCAAGGGGTGTGAAGTGTACCTCTGTTTAATGCAGGAAGCTGGGATGGAAGAACCTGAACTAAATCAAATCCCGGTGGTGCGTGAATTTCCCGATGTGTTCCCGGATGACCTCACGGAAATGCCGCCAGAGAGGGAAGTGGAATTTACCATCGACCTCGTACC
>NC_044929.1:10347449-10350575 GCF_003576645.1 Ipomoea triloba | reverse complement strand
AACATGTTACAAGCTCAATTGGAAGATCTTAAGGCTCAAGGAAAAGGCTTGACAACTCAAGAACCCATTCAAGGTTCAATTCCTTATGAAGATGTTATACATGAGTTGTTCACGCCAAGTGAAGGTGGTGATGCAGAGGAGATGGAGGATGAAGCTGATGAAGATGAGAAAGTAAATGATGAAATTGAAATGGAGTCTTTGAATTGGGAAGAAAGTGTGGAGTTACAAGGGAATGGTGATAAAGAGCAACTTAAAGATGGTCCAAGTGAAGAAGTGCTCAAGAATGATATAGTTGATGAATTTGGTGGCACAAATGAGGTATGTCTTTCATTTGATGACACTCCCTTGGGTGAGAATTTTAGACTAACTTGGGAATCGGGAGGTATCAATGTTTTTGAGTGTGGAGGCCCCCATTGGACAATTTTCATGTCCAAGGATTCTTACTTCATCTTAGTTCATAAAGAAGACCCAAGGTTCTCCCTACTTGCTCAAGGAAAGGAAAATCTAGGGGAAAATAAGAATGGGTTTGGTGAAAGTGTGTGCTTGAATTTTGAGTTCATGGAGGAACAGTGTTTGAGTTTTATGGTGGTGGACTTGTGTATAAAGGAATTTGTTGATGGCCACCATTTGAGGCACTATTGTAACACCCCAATTTTCATAACCAAATTTCCTTTAGTTTTTTTTTTCTTTCTTAATTGAAAATTACTACAATCATAGCGAAAGCATTAATACTCAATAGAAAACGGGTGTTACCGCCACGCTCAAGTATCTTTCCTATACCCAAACGCTAAGGCTAATTCCAAACTTACAATACATAATCCCAAATTCAAACTTAATACATAATGGAAATAATTATACAACCAATAAATTTCTATATAAACCAAATCTTCACAAATGTCTATTTCTTAATTAAATAGACTAATCCAAATCCAAATCCGCATCTCTATTTCTTATCCATGTCACCTGTAAAAATCATTTAATACAAAAACATAGTGTAGACAAAAATTAGCATAAGCTAAGTAAGAATCACTTCACCCCGTAAAATATAGGCTTGGATTTCATTATTTAAAAAAAAAACTTGTATACTTATATACTTTTCCAAAATACATGTGTGGAAGTACACTTTTCATAGTATAGAGAATTAATATTTATAAATGGAGAATTAACAATCTCATCAAATCCACTTAGAAACTGAACCAATACCTATGTGTAAACCCAGTAGATTCCAAGCCACTGGGTAGTATATGATCCAAGTANTCATTCGTTTCGATCTAGAGGGTATTGATGTGATACTAGGAATGGACTGGTTGGATAAACATAAAGCTCAGATAGTATGCAGTGAGCGAAAGGTTGTCTTGCGAGGACCAAAGGGGAGGAGAATATCCTATCGAGGAATGGAAAAGCAACCTGAACCAAGGTTGATGACGATGTAGAGGCTGATGAAGTACGCTCGCAAGGGGTGTGAAGTGTACCNCAGTAGATTCCAAGCCACTGGGTAGTATATGATCCAAGTAGCTACTCTTGCTACCTCACCCTTATAAAATTTGGAAACTGGATCACAACCTATGTGATTCACCCTCATGGGATTCCAAGCCCAATGAGTAGTAATTAGTCCAAGTGAACAGTAATTACATTTACTGAACACCACACAGAATAATGGTTTTCTAAAATAAATTATTTCTCCACAAATAAATACTTTCTCCACAAAAATACAATTTTCTCCAATAAAATAATTTTNAGGCTGATGAAGTACGCTCGCAAGGGGTGTGAAGTGTACCTCTGTTTAATGCAGGAAGCTGGGATGGAAGAACCTGAACTAAATCAAATCCCGGTGGTGCGTGAATTTCCCGATGTGTTCCCGGATGACCTCACGGAAATGCCGCCAGAGAGGGAAGTGGAATTTACCATCGACCTCGTACCGGGGACCACACCAGTATCAAAGGCGCCTTATCGAATGGCACTGAAGGAAATGGAAGAATTGAAGGCTCAACTGGCAGAGTTATTNCACCACTCACAATGTTACCATTTATCGATAAATGTACTTGTGTTCACATGAATAGCATATATCATATCACAATCACACATCATATAGATATATATATATACATTGGGGTAAAATATTTAGTTTTAGTGAACATGAAAACTTACCAAAATTCCAAAATTCGTATCATCATAGGCACTTTGATACTTAACCTGTGAATGAAACAATTCTAATACTTATTATCACTATTAATATTATTATACTAATAATAATTAAAATGGCCGAATCATAAGTTCAGTATTCTTAGTTACCACTCCNTGTGTCACCTTGGGGCGCACCGGTACTGTTTGTAAGGAAAAAGGATGGAAGTCTAAGACTGTGCATTGACTATAGAGAGCTCAATCGAGTCACAGTGAAGAATAGATACCCATTGCCCAGGATTGACGATCTGTTTGATCAACTGAGGGGAGTAGGCGTGTTTTCAAAAATTGATTTACGGTCAGGGTATCACCAAGTGCGAGTCGCGGAACAGGATATTTCCAAGACCGCATTCCGGACTAGGTATGGGCACTACGAATTCACAGTTATGCCGTTCGGAGTGACCAACGCACCAGGAACTTTCATGGACTTGATGAACAGGATTTTCCTTCCATACCTGGATAGGTTCATTGTTGTCTTCATAGATGACATTTTGGTTTATTCTATGACACCGGAAGAGCACGAAGAGCATCTCAGAACGACGTTACAAATGTTGAGGGAAAAGAAACTTTACGCAAAACTTTCAAAATGCGAATTTTGGAAAGAGGAAGTAGCATTCCTGGGTCACATAATCACCAGGGAAGGAATAGCAGTGGATCCAACTAAGATAAGAGCTGTAATGGAATGGGAACCACCCAAATCGGTTACAGAAGTCCGAAGTTTCTTGGGATTGGCAGGTTATTACAGGAGATTTGTCCAGGATTTCTCGAAGATAGCAAGACCTTTGACCAATCTGCTCAAGAAGACTACCAAATACAATTGGAGTGGAGAATGCGAGCATGCGTTTCAGGAACTCAAGAAGAGGTTAACGACTGCCCCAGTGTTAACCTTACCTGTGGGAACGGAAGGCTATGAGCTATACACAGATGCGTCTCACAAAGGACTAG
>NC_044929.1:10328923-10340113 GCF_003576645.1 Ipomoea triloba | reverse complement strand
AAATGGCCGAATCATAAGTTCAGTATTCTTAGTTACCACTCCAAAATTCAATTCATCACCATCCCTTATCATTGTCAATAATATTCCATCATCCACCCTATTCCAAAAATTGCCGACAACATCTCATTTCTAATTTACGTACAGAATCATGCATCATCATCAACAACTCACATATCATCCCATTCTAATCCATCATTTTCAACATCAACCCAGCATGCATTCAATATTATAATAATCATCATACTACTTCATCTCATCAAATTCAACACACAGCAGATTTCGTCATTTTCATCACCTTCCTCAATAATTCTTATTCTCATCACCTTTAATCTACTAATATCAAATCCATAATTAAACAAACAATTTAGAGGACAGAAACAATTACCTGTAGTAGATATTGAACGATTCTTGCTAAGATAAAAAAAAATGTAGGAATATATTGAAAATCACGATGAAGAACAAGTAGTGTGAGGGACGATGAATGAATGCCGAAGTCTGTGTTACAATTATTTTCCCTACTTGTCCCCTTTGAGCCTTGTTCTTGTTTAATAAGTGCAAAAGCACTTAACCCCATTCTTTGTGTTGTTTTTCTTGTTTAACCGTATTATTTAACCCTTAGCCCTAAACCATATATTTCCGTTCACNCGCACCAGGAACTTTCATGGACTTGATGAACAGGATTTTCCTTCCATACCTGGATAGGTTCATTGTTGTCTTCATAGATGACATTTTGGTTTATTCTATGACACCGGAAGAGCACGAAGAGCATCTCAGAACGACGTTACAAATGTTGAGGGAAAAGAAACTTTACGCAAAACTTTCAAAATGCGAATTTTGGAAAGAGGAAGTAGCATTCCTGGGTCACATAATCACCAGGGAAGGAATAGCAGTGGATCCAACTAAGATAAGAGCTGTAATGGAATGGGAACCACCCAAATCGGTTACAGAAGTCCGAAGTTTCTTGGGATTGGCAGGTTATTACAGGAGATTTGTCCAGGATTTCTCGAAGATAGCAAGACCTTTGACCAATCTGCTCAAGAAGACTACCAAATACAATTGGAGTGGAGAATGCGAGCATGCGTTTCAGGAACTCAAGAAGAGGTTAACGACTGCCCCAGTGTTAACCTTACCTGTGGGAACGGAAGGCTATGAGCTATACACAGATGCGTCTCACAAAGGTCTAGGATGTGTCTTGATGCAACATGGAAAGGTAATAGCTTACGCGTCTCGTCAACTAAAACCACACGAGGCTAACTACCCAACCCACGATCTGGAACTAGCAGCTGTGGTGTTTGCCCTAAAAATCTGGCGACACTATCTTTATGGAATCACTTGCAAGATCTTTACGGATCATCAGAGCTTGAAGTACATCTTCACTCAAAGGGATCTTAACTTAAGACAAAGGAGATGGTTGGAGTTAATCAAAGACTACGATCTGGAAATCCAATACCAAGAGGGTAAGGCAAACAAGGTAGCAGATGCGTTGAGCCGAAAGCCAAATCATGCTCTCTGGGTACTACCCGAACAATTATGCAAGGATTTTCAGAAACTCAATCTGGAAATAACAATGTGTGGTCAGGCAGACCAAGAGATGAAGCTATATTACCTATCGGCCACTCCAGCCCTATTTGAAGAGATCAAACAAGCCCAAGGAGAGGATGACTGGGTAAAGAATATCAAGGAGAAAATGGTGGATGGAAAACAGGGTCCATTTGAACTGCATCCGGATGGGAGCATGAGATTCAAGGGCAGATGGATCATACCTGCAAGTTGTAAGGAATTAATGAACCAATTAATGAGGGAAGGTCACAACACACCTTATTCTGTTCATCCAGGAGGGGACAAACTGTACAAGGATCTGAGGCAAAATTTCTGGTGGATGGGCATGAAGAAGGACATTGCGGAATTTGTGGCTAAATGCTTGAATTGCCAAAAGGTTAAGGCAGAGAGAAGTAAGCCGAAAGGGTTGCTACAACCATTGGAGGTTCCTCAATGGAAGTGGGATTCAATCTCCATGGACTTTGTGGGAGGATTGCCAAGGACAAGAGCCGGAAACGACCAAGTATGGGTTGTTGTTGATCGGTTGACCAAGACAGCAAGATTTATTCCGATGAACAAAACTTGGTCAATGGAGAAAATGGCAAGAGCCTACATCAAGTATGTGGTTAAATATCATGGGATAGCACGCGATATTATTTCAGACCGAGATTCACGGTTCCTATCAAGATTTTGGGAAACATTACAGGTAGCCATGGGTACGCAACTCAAGATGAGCACTGCCTTTCATCCTGCCACTGATGGTCAAACGGAGCGAACAATCCAAACCTTGGAAGATATGCTCAGAGGTTGTGCACTCGATTTCCAGGGCTCGTGGGATGAGCAGTTGGATCTAATTGAATTCTCATACAATAACAGCTATCATGCCACTATAAGAATGGCTCCTTACGAAGCATTATATGGACAGAAGTGTCGAAGTCCACTATGCTGGAGCGATAAGAGTGATGCTGTTACTCTTGGACCTCAGTACTTACAAGAAACCATTGAAGCAATCAAAGTGATTCAGGAGAGAATGAAAGTCGCACAAGATCGCCAAAAGTCCTATGCTGATCTAAAGCGACAATTCATAGAGTACCAGGTGGGAGAGAAGGTGTTATTGAAAGTCTCACCCACAAAAGGGGTCAAAAGATTTGGAAAGAAAGGGAAACTGAGCCCTCGATTTATAGGACCCTATGAAATTTTAGAAAGAGTGGGAAATCTGGCATACCGGTTGGCTTTACCAATCGAGCTTGACAGAGTACATAATGTGTTTCATGTCTCTCAATTGAAACGATATGTACCTGATGTGTCTCATGTACTGGAACCGGAGGGACTTACAATGGATGACTCATTGACATATGAAGAAAGACCAATTCAAATCCTGGATTCTAAAACCCGAGACACGAGGAGAAAGTCGATCCGGATGATCAAAGTTCAATGGTCAAACCATAGCCCAGAAGAAGCTACCTGGGAATTGGAGGACACGATGATGGAACGATATCCAGAGTTGTTTAACTCAAGTAAGTAAGAGTCAATCTACTTGCTATGTGTCTAAGAAACTTGATGTGCAATGTTCTATGTGCTAATTGCCATATGTGTGCATGAAAGTAGGTAGCGGTCTCCTGAGAGACCCTAGATGCGAGAAAGTAAGTTTCGGGGACGAAACTTTTCTTAAGGAGGGTAGACTGTAACCCCTCACCTATTCGAGTAAAATTAAGGTTCGAAAAACATTTCTTTAGGCTATAACATTCATGAGATGATCTCCCGATGCCTCAAAAGAATTATTATAAGTAAGGACAGTTAGTAATAAGCTGCGATCGTACGTCCCGGTCACGAACCGTAAAAATTTTAGGAACTAGTATTCGGACCCGTTTGTCCTAGGAAATGGATTTTTAGACACCATACTATTATTCTGGAATTTCCTATTTAATTAGATTAGCCCATAGCAGCAAAAATTTATTTGTGATCGTACATCGCGAAATTTCGCGGTGTACCGAACCTAGCCCAATTTTGAGTTTTAGACTGGAATAAATTTTTGGGTTCGAAAATTATTTGAATTGAATTAGTTTCTACCGAGAATTCATCTTATTTAATCCCGATCAGTCTAAGCTAAGATATTTTCAAGATTAAACCATAGAACATGAATCTAAGTTAAGATTTCTTAAAATCATGTGTTATGTTGTTGTTGGAATTCTAGGGTTTTAAGGTGAATTGGGGAAAATCATCTACAAGGATTTTCTACGGAATTAGAAACTCGGTTGAGGTAAGGAATCCCTTTAATTGGTTGAGGTTGTTTGAAACTAAATAATTGATAGCTTGGTTGAATTATGATGGGTTCTAGGTGGAATTTTTGTGTACATAATGAATGTATATATATGTAATTGTATTTTCTTTTCATAAGGCATATGTACAAAATGTTATGTTGGTATGAGGTGGTTGTTAATGTGCCTAAACCATGAAGTTGAGCATACTATGTATATTAAAATATGTGTAGAATATATGTACTTGTAGTGTGATATATATATATTTATAAATATTATGTACATATATATAGTATGTATGTACGTGTAGTGTAAAGTATATATATATATATATATTAATATGTATTATGTACATATTATGGGTACGTGTAGAATAGTATATATATATATATATATTTATATAGGTGATATATATATATTTAGTGTAGATACGTGTAGTGTATTATATATATATAATTATAAAGTATGGTATGTATATTGGTGTGTTGTAAGTGAATTATAGTATATATATATATATGTGTGTGTGTGTGTGTGTGTGTATTGTATATATGTATATATATCTATATACGTGGGGTGTGTGGGTATTTAACCTATATATATATATATATATATATGTACATATATGGGTATGTATGTATTAATAACATGTTGTATTATGTATATATATAGGGTAAAATGTCACATTTTGTGTATAGTATATGGTATGTATAACCCACAATTATATATGTGGTTAGTGAGAAGAATAAATATATTTTATGTGTTATGCCTAGGTTGAAGTTGGGAAATGTATATGTTATATGCATTGAGATGTATGTGCCAAATGTGAGATTTATGTGATAATTGTGGAGTTGAAAGTGTAGAGTAGTTACACTTGATTTACTTTTGTGAAAGGATGTTAGTGGATCATCCAAGTGTTTGGCAAAAGAAAAGGAAGATTTTTGAATTGGGTTAAAAAGGAGGATTAATTTCCGAGTATTGGAATTGACCCAAGTATGTTCAAAATATTTTCAATGCAAGAAAAAGAAAGAGTAGAAAAATGTTTTCAAACCTTAGTTCTAGTAAAAGTGGTGAAGGATCTTGTTAACCACGGAATAAAGATGAGCTTAAAGTGCCTATTCCGCATGGTAATTATGTGTATGATCAATCATACTGTGGGCGAAGTCTATTCGCCGAGTACTATATCACCCGGAAGGAAAAGGTACTCCTACGGGGGTGTGCACACTTAAGTATAGTCACTCTATGTTCGGGTAGGTGTCGTTCTTATGAACCTAGTGAGGCTAGCTAGGAATCATTCCAACGCTCCTATAAGTCCAGGGGATCAGTATTAGACCGGGCGATGACCACTGAACCCGAGTTCAACGATCCAAGTGGTCAAAAGTGGAGAAAGGACTCCAAATGCCTCACACTTTCTATCTAGGACTAAGTGGAATTTTGAAATATGAGTGTAGTTACTCCGTAACTACGGGAAAGAGAAATGTGACAAGTATTTAAGTACCCAAAGGTTGTGGGTGATCCCTCTTTTTGAAAAGTGAAAAGTGATGAGGATTTCATTATGATGGAAAGGTTTTTCTACTAAAGCGATTACAAGCAACATGGGTGATTTATGTTTTCTACTACTTACTAGTATGCTTAATTGTTTATCAATATATTATTGGGTATGTAAATGATTACCAAATGACCTTGTCAAGAGGGAAGGTGATATGAGACGTTATTGAGTTTTGCTCATAGTGTATGCAAGTTGCTCTTTATAACGGTTGCAGGTAGAATCTTGCAGATGAGTAAGGTATAGGGTTTTCTATGTAACAATTTTTACAAAACCTTTATTTAGTTTTGAATAACCCATGGATATCCTTACTTAGCCGTCGCGCTAACTACACTTCAATGTGTTTTTCTTTTAACAGATGTAGTCTAGTGTGGGCTCTTGTAGCCCGATGAGCGCTGAGAGGTCATCTGAGTTGTGTTTCCAGTGTTGGATTATAATGACTATGTGCAGATCCTGCTTGATGATGACCCCTATGCTCCTGCTCCTCCTGCTCCGCCCTCTCCGAAGTATACTGTCTAGAACAACTCCTTTTTGTGTGAATATCTTTTGTAGCCTAGTATGGCTAACAAGTTGTGAACAACTTAAACTTTCATGTTTTTGGACCCAATGGGTCGATCCTTGTATATATAGTAGTAGCTAACCTAACTACCTTCCTTCCTTCCCGCTGCAATATATACGTAAAGCTTTTGTCAAGTAGAAAGTGTGTGAAACAGTTTTCTTTCTTTAGCCTGTGCATCTAGAGTGGACTCTTTCCGGATTTGATTGGGTTCGGTCTAGGTGTGGCGGTAACCACTCCGGATGTACGGTATAGCCGAGCCGGGGTGTTACAATATGCCAATGATAAATGGGAACCTCAAGAGCCATTCTATCAAAAACCTCCACAAGCAAGCAAACCTATTGATGAGGAAACCTTAGAAATAGCTAGGCATTGGGGATTCACTATTGTACCTGATGATGACAATGAGGATGGTGGATATATCCCATGAGATAAAGTGAGAAAGAACATGCCAATGATCAATGGGAACCTCAAGAGCCATTCTATCAAGAACCTCTACAAGCAAACCAACCTATTGATGAGGAGATGATGATGTCCATGATGTATAACTTAATCATTCAAATGAACATGTTACAAGCTCAATTGGAAGATCTTAAGGCTCAAGGAAAAGGCTTGACAACTCAAGAACCCATTCAAGGTTCAATTCCTTATGAAGATGTTATACATGAGTTGTTCACGCCAAGTGAAGGTGGTGATGCAGAGGAGATGGAGGATGAAGCTGATGAAGATGAGAAAGTAAATGATGAAATTGAAATGGAGTCTTTGAATTGGGAAGAAAGTGTGGAGTTACAAGGGAATGGTGATAAAGAGCAACTTAAAGATGGTCCAAGTGAAGAAGTGCTCAAGAATGATATAGTTGATGAATTTGGTGGCACAAATGAGGTATGTCTTTCATTTGATGACACTCCCTTGGGTGAGAATTTTAGACTAACTTGGGAATCGGGAGGTATCAATGTTTTTGAGTGTGGAGGCCCCCATTGGACAATTTTCATGTCCAAGGATTCTTACTTCATCTTAGTTCATAAAGAAGACCCAAGGTTCTCCCTACTTGCTCAAGGAAAGGAAAATCTAGGGGAAAATAAGAATGGGTTTGGTGAAAGTGTGTGCTTGAATTTTGAGTTCATGGAGGAACAGTGTTTGAGTTTTATGGTGGTGGACTTGTGTATAAAGGAATTTGTTGATGGCCACCATTTGAGGCACTATTGTAACACCCCAATTTTCATAACCAAATTTCCTTTAGTTTTTTTTTTCTTTCTTAATTGAAAATTACTACAATCATAGCGAAAGCATTAATACTCAATAGAAAACGGGTGTTACCGCCACGCTCAAGTATCTTTCCTATACCCAAACGCTAAGGCTAATTCCAAACTTACAATACATAATCCCAAATTCAAACTTAATACATAATGGAAATAATTATACAACCAATAAATTTCTATATAAACCAAATCTTCACAAATGTCTATTTCTTAATTAAATAGACTAATCCAAATCCAAATCCGCATCTCTATTTCTTATCCATGTCACCTGTAAAAATCATTTAATACAAAAACATAGTGTAGACAAAAATTAGCATAAGCTAAGTAAGAATCACTTCACCCCGTAAAATATAGGCTTGGATTTCATTATTTAAAAAAAAAACTTGTATACTTATATACTTTTCCAAAATACATGTGTGGAAGTACACTTTTCATAGTATAGAGAATTAATATTTATAAATGGAGAATTAACAATCTCATCAAATCCACTTAGAAACTGAACCAATACCTATGTGTAAACCCAGTAGATTCCAAGCCACTGGGTAGTATATGATCCAAGTAGCTACTCTTGCTACCTCACCCTTATAAAATTTGGAAACTGGATCACAACCTATGTGATTCACCCTCATGGGATTCCAAGCCCAATGAGTAGTAATTAGTCCAAGTGAACAGTAATTACATTTACTGAACACCACACAGAATAATGGTTTTCTAAAATAAATTATTTCTCCACAAATAAATACTTTCTCCACAAAAATACAATTTTCTCCAATAAAATAATTTTCTCTAACATATATAATTTCTCCACATTTTCTCCACATAATTTCTCAAAAATAAAGATTTAGTCCACAACAGTGTTAATACAATTTCACCATACCAATATATATAACACCAAAATTTCCAAGCCACACTTTACTCAACACACGGGCTCGACATTCGAGACCCATTCTCGATAATTCGAGAATCACCACTCACAATGTTACCATTTATCGATAAATGTACTTGTGTTCACATGAATAGCATATATCATATCACAATCACACATCATATAGATATATATATATACATTGGGGTAAAATATTTAGTTTTAGTGAACATGAAAACTTACCAAAATTCCAAAATTCGTATCATCATAGGCACTTTGATACTTAACCTGTGAATGAAACAATTCTAATACTTATTATCACTATTAATATTATTATACTAATAATAATTAAAATGGCCGAATCATAAGTTCAGTATTCTTAGTTACCACTCCAAAATTCAATTCATCACCATCCCTTATCATTGTCAATAATATTCCATCATCCACCCTATTCCAAAAATTGCCGACAACATCTCATTTCTAATTTACGTACAGAATCATGCATCATCATCAACAACTCACATATCATCCCATTCTAATCCATCATTTTCAACATCAACCCAGCATGCATTCAATATTATAATAATCATCATACTACTTCATCTCATCAAATTCAACACACAGCAGATTTCGTCATTTTCATCACCTTCCTCAATAATTCTTATTCTCATCACCTTTAATCTACTAATATCAAATCCATAATTAAACAAACAATTTAGAGGACAGAAACAATTACCTGTAGTAGATATTGAACGATTCTTGCTAAGATAAAAAAAAATGTAGGAATATATTGAAAATCACGATGAAGAACAAGTAGTGTGAGGGACGATGAATGAATGCCGAAGTCTGTGTTACAATTATTTTCCCTACTTGTCCCCTTTGAGCCTTGTTCTTGTTTAATAAGTGCAAAAGCACTTAACCCCATTCTTTGTGTTGTTTTTCTTGTTTAACCGTATTATTTAACCCTTAGCCCTAAACCATATATTTCCGTTCACCCTTAGAGAGAATGTAGCATTTGTTCTTTAATTTAGAGGAGATTTCCCTTTTTGAGCTTACTTTTGATAGAGATATTCCTGTTATCTTTGTTCTGGTGTGGGGGTGTCGTGAAGGAAGTTATTGGTTGATTGAATGAAAGAAAAGAAAAGTTTGAAAAAGAGTTTTAAAGTGAAGAAAAAAGTTTGTGAAAAGAAAGAAAAAGAAGGATAAATAAAAGTGCAAGTCAGGTTGTTAGAATAAATGTCTTCACCCCCACGAGTTTAGAATACTCTTGTGCTTTCAAATATTTTTGCTCTCTTGCTCATATTTTCCATGTCTCCTCTAGGTTTAGTTGTGAATAAGTGTGAAATTCTCTCTCTTTTGTTTATTTTTCCATACCCTTTATTTGTTTAGCCACTCACCCTTAGCCCCATTACAAGCCAAATAAAGTCCTATTTGATTTTAGCATGCAGTTTTAGAGTGATCTATGTGAGTATGAAGGGCATGTCTATGGGAGTTCATCTTAAGCCAAGTCTTGCATAATCTCAACTGAATACATGTGCATACAGGGTTATAATCTACCTTAATTCTGGTGCTCGGTTATTGGCCTGAGAATGAAACTCACTTGTGATTCTGAGATGATTCTTAAAGCATGTTAGGTTGCATGAGTTGGTTGGTGGAATGATTGGTTGAGCAGGAAGGAAGTGTGATCAGTTGCAGTGCCTGGAGGGTGGATTATCCTGGGTAATTGCTTGAGGACAAGCAAAAGTTCTAGTGTGGGGGAGTTGATATCTACTATTTTATACAATAATTCACCCCTTATTTTAATTGTATTTCCCTTATCCTAGTGAAATTGTGAATTGTTTGTGTTATATTGTCCAAGTGTTGAATTATCTACAAGGAACTANTTAATGAGGGAAGGTCACAACACACCTTATTCTGTTCATCCAGGAGGGGACAAACTGTACAAGGATCTGAGGCAAAATTTCTGGTGGATGGGCATGAAAAAGGACATTGCGGAATTTGTGGCTAAATGCTTGAATTGCCAAAAGGTTAAGGCAGAGAGAAGTAAGCCGAAAGGGTTGCTACAACCATTGGAGGTTCCTCAATGGAAGTGGGATTCAATCTCCATGGACTTTGTGGGAGGATTGCCAAGGACAAGAGCCGGAAACGACCAAGTATGGGTTGTTGTTGATTGGTTGACCAAGACAACAAGATTTATTCCGATGAACAAAACTTGGTCAATGGAGAAAATGGCAAGAGCCTACATCAAGTATGTGGTTAAATATCATGGGATAGCATGCGATATTATTTCAGACCGAGATTCACGGTTCCTATCAAGATTTTGGGAAACATTACAGGTAGCCATGGGTACGCAACTCAAGATGAGCACAGCATTTCATCCTGCCACCGATGGTCAAACGGAGCGAACAATCCAAACCTTGGAAGATATGCTTAGAGGTTGTACACTTGATTTCCAGGGTTCATGGGATGAGCAGTTGGATCTAATTGAATTTTCATACAATAACAGCTATCATGCCACTATAAGAATGGTTCCTTACGAAGCATTATATGGACAGAAGTGTCGAAGTCCACTATGTTGGAGCGATAAGAGTGATGCTGTTATTCTTGGACCTCAGTACTTACAAGAGACCATTGAAGCAATCAAAGTGATTCAGGAGAGAATGAAAGTCGCACAAGATCGCCAAAAGTCCTATGCTGATCTAAAGCGACAATTCATAGAGTACCAGGTGGGAGAGAAGGTGTTATTGAAAGTCTCACCCACAAAAGGGGTCAAAAGATTTGGAAAGAAAGGGAAACTGAGCCCTCGATTTATAGGACCCTACGAAATTTTAGAAAGAGTGGGAAATCTAGCATACCGATTGGCCCTACCAATCGAACTGGACAGAGTACATAATGTGTTTCACGTTTCTCAATTGAAACGATATGTACCTGATGTATCTCATGTACTGGAGCCGGAGGGACTGACAATGGATGACTCATTGACGTATGAAGAAAGGCCAATTCAAATCTTGGATTCTAAAACCCGAGACACGAGGAGAAAGTCGATCAGGATGGTCAAAGTTCAATGGTCAAACCATAGCCCAGAAGAAGCTACCTGGGAATTGGAAGACGCGATGATGGAACGATATCCAGAGTTGTTTAACTCAAGTAAGTAAGAGTCAATCTACTTG
>NC_044929.1:10244568-10321335 GCF_003576645.1 Ipomoea triloba | reverse complement strand
CCCATCTACCTCTTATATATTTGACCTATTCTCTACAATTAAAAGAGGTTCCCTTACAGAGTTCTGAACCCTAGCTAGTTTTAGATTATTTTCCCCTTCTCTTTATATTTCCCTAGCATAGTTTAGATTAGTTATACATTAGATTATTTAATTTCAAGCTTGGAATCTTGGATTGAAGTTGGATTTGTTCTTTATCAGTTAAGTTTCTCTTCCCTTTTAATTCTTGCAATGTTTATGGTTATTTATTATTGGAATAAGGGTCAAATAGACCACTGAACTACACACCAAAATGCAATTAGGCTATCGAACTAAAAAACAATGCAATTTGGTCCCCGAATTACACAAAACCATGCAATTTGATCTAAAATGACTTATTTTACCTGCTTTGCCGGTTACCAATTTTAAAAATAATATTTTAAAATAATTTTAAATAAAATATTAATTAAAATTAAAATTAAGAATTAAAAAAAAATAAAAAAACTTTCGGTCAGAGACGAACCATCTCCGGCTGGAAGTTTTTTTTTTTAATTATTAATTCTTAATTTTTAATTTTAAATTTAATTAATTATTTTATTTAAAATTATTTAAAATATTATTTTAAAATTGGTAACTGGCAAAGCAGGTAAAACAAGTCATTTTAGATCAAATTGCATGAGTTTGTGTAGTTCAGGGCCCAATTGCATTATTTTTGAGTTCGATGGCCTAATTGCATTTTGGTGTGTAGTTCAGTGGCCTATTTGACCCTTATTCCTTTATTATTGCGTTGCTTTGTTTACTTTAACCATTCGTGAGTAATTCGCCTATGGGTTTGGATTAGGGATCCATTGTTAATCTTGATGTTCAATTTGTGATTATTGCATAAAGGGATTGAATATTTTACTTAGGGTTTATGTTGATTTGAGGATTTCTTTCTACTTGTTATTGATTGATGGCCACAATTAATTGCTAGTCTAGGAGAGGGATTCATTACAACGAAATTTGGATGGAGACCTCGAGCCTTACCAATTTCAACCTAATTTTCCTACTATGAAAGTAGAGGTAATTTTGGGGCTTACAATGCTTAGGTGTTTAAGGTTATAATTGATGCANTAGAGGTTGTACACTTGATTTCCAGGGTTCATGGGATGAGCAGTTGGATCTAATTGAATTTTCATACAATAACAGCTATCATGCCACTATAAGAATGGTTCCTTACGAAGCATTATATGGACAGAAGTGTCGAAGTCCACTATGTTGGAGCGATAAGAGTGATGCTGTTATTCTTGGACCTCAGTACTTACAAGAGACCATTGAAGCAATCAAAGTGATTCAGGAGAGAATGAAAGTCGCACAAGATCGCCAAAAGTCCTATGCTGATCTAAAGCGACAATTCATAGAGTACCAGGTGGGAGAGAAGGTGTTATTGAAAGTCTCACCCACAAAAGGGGTCAAAAGATTTGGAAAGAAAGGGAAACTGAGCCCTCGATTTATAGGACCCTACGAAATTTTAGAAAGAGTGGGAAATCTAGCATACCGATTGGCCCTACCAATCGAACTGGACAGAGTACATAATGTGTTTCACGTTTCTCAATTGAAACGATATGTACCTGATGTATCTCATGTACTGGAGCCGGAGGGACTGACAATGGATGACTCATTGACGTATGAAGAAAGGCCAATTCAAATCTTGGATTCTAAAACCCGAGACACGAGGAGAAAGTCGATCAGGATGGTCAAAGTTCAATGGTCAAACCATAGCCCAGAAGAAGCTACCTGGGAATTGGAAGACGCGATGATGGAACGATATCCAGAGTTGTTTAACTCAAGTAAGTAAGAGTCAATCTACTTGCTATGTGTCTAAGAAACTTGATGTGCAATGTTCTATGTGCTAATTGCCATATGTGTGCATAAAAGTAGGTAGCGGTCTCCTGAGAGACCCTAGATGCGAGAAAGTAAGTTTAGGGGACGAAACTTTTCTTAAGGAGGGTAGACTGTAACCCCTCACCTATTTCAGTAGAATTAAGGTTCGAAAAATATTCCTTTAGGCTATAACATTCATGAGATGATCTCCCGATGCCTTAAAAGAATTATTATAAGTAAGGACAGTTAGTAATAAGTTGCGATCGTACGTCCCGGTCATGAACCGTAAAAATTTTAGGAACTAGTATTCGGACCCGTTTGTCCTAGGAAATGGATTTTTAGACATCATACTATTATTCTTGAATTTCCTATTTAATTAGATTAGCCCATAGCAGCTAAAATTTATTTGTGATCGTACATCGCGAGATTTCGCGGTGTACCGAACCTAGCCCAATTTTGAGTTTTAGACTGTAATAAATTTTTGGGTTCGAAAATTATTTGAATTGAATTAGTTTCTACCGAGAATTCATCTTATTTAATCCCGATCAGTCTAAGCTAAGATATTTTCAAGATTAAACCATAGAACATGAATCTAAGTTAAGATTTCTTAAAATCATGTGTTATGTTGTTGTTGGAATTCTAGGGTTTTAAGGTGAATTGGGGAAAATCATCTACAAGGATTTTCTACGGAATTAGAAACTCGGTTGAGGTAAGGAATCCCTTTAATTGGTTGAGGTTGTTTGAAACTAGATAATTGATAGCTTGGTTGAATTATGATGGGTTCTAGGTGGAATTTTTGTGTACATAATGAATGTATATATATGTAATTGTATTTTCTTTTCATAAGGCATATGTACAAAATGTTATGTTGGTATGAGGTGGTTGTTAATGTGCCTAAACCATGAAGTTGAGCATACTATGTATATTAAAATATGTGTAGAATATATGTACTTGTAGTGTGATATATATATATTTATAAATATTATGTACATATATATAGTATGTATGTACGTGTAGTGTAAAGTATATATATATATTAATATGTATTATGTACATATTATGGGTACGTGTAGAATAGTATATATATATATATATATTTATATAGGTGATATATATATATTTAGTGTAGATACGTGTAGTGTATTATATATATATAATTATAAAGTATGGTATGTATATTGGTGTGTTGTAAGTGAATTATTGTATATATATATATATGTGTGTGTGTGTGTGTGTGTGTATTGTATATATGTATATATATCTATATACGTGGGGTGTGTGGGTATTTAACCTATATATATATATATATATATATGTACATATATGGGTATGTATGTATTAATAACATGTTGTATTATGTATATATATAGGGTAAAATGTCACATTTTGTGTATAGTATATGGTATGTATAACCCACAATTATATATGTGGTTAGTGAGAAGAATAAATATATTTTATGTGTTATGCCTAGGTTGAAGTTGGGAAATGTATATGTTATATGCATTGAGATGTATGTGCCAAATGTGAGATTTATGTGATAATTGTGGAGTTGAAAGTGTAGAGTAGTTACACTTGATTTACTTTTGTGAAAGGATGTTAGTGGATCATCCAAGTGTTTGGCAAAAGAAAAGGAAGATTTTTGAATTGGGTTAAAAAGGAGGATTAATTTCCGAGTATTGGAATTGACCCAAGTATGTTCAAAATATTTTCAATGCAAGAAAAAGAAAGAGTAGAAAAATGTTTTCAAACCTTAGTTCTAGTAAAAGTGGTGAAGGATCTTGTTAACCACGGAATAAAGATGAGCTTAAAGTGCCTATTCCGCATGGTAATTATGTGTATGATCAATCATACTGTGGGCGAAGTCTATTCGCCGAGTACTATATCACCCGGAAGGAAAAGGTACTCCTACGGGGGTGTGCACACTTAAGTATAGTCACTCTATGTTCGGGTAGGTGTCGTTCTTATGAACCTAGTGAGGCTAGCTAGGAATCATTCCAACGCTCCTATAAGTCCAGGGGATCAGTATTAGACCGGGCGATGACCACTGAACCCGAGTTCAACGATCCAAGTGGTCAAAAGTGGAGAAAGGACTCCAAATGCCTCACACTTTCTATCTAGGACTAAGTGGAATTTTGAAATATGAGTGTAGTTACTCCGTAACTACGGGAAAGAGAAATGTGACAAGTATTTAAGTACCCAAAGGTTGTGGGTGATCCCTCTTTTTGAAAAGTGAAAAGTGATGAGGATTTCATTATGATGGAAAGGTTTTTCTACTAAAGCGATTACAAGCAACATGGGTGATTTATGTTTTCTACTACTTACTAGTATGCTTAATTGTTTATCAATATATTATTGGGTATGTAAATGATTACCAAATGACCTTGTCAAGAGGGAAGGTGATATGAGACGTTATTGAGTTTTGCTCATAGTGTATGCAAGTTGCTCTTTATAACGGTTGCAGGTAGAATCTTGCAGATGAGTAAGGTATAGGGTTTTCTATGTAACAATTTTTACAAAACCTTTATTTAGTTTTGAATAACCCATGGATATCCTTACTTAGCCGTCGCGCTAACTACACTTCAATGTGTTTTTCTTTTAACAGATGTAGTCTAGTGTGGGCTCTTGTAGCCCGATGAGCGCTGAGAGGTCATCTGAGTTGTGTTTCCAGTGTTGGATTATAATGACTATGTGCAGATCCTGCTTGATGATGACCCCTATGCTCCTGCTCCTCCTGCTCCGCCCTCTCCGAAGTATACTGTCTAGAACAACTCCTTTTTGTGTGAATATCTTTTGTAGCCTAGTATGGCTAACAAGTTGTGAACAACTTAAACTTTCATGTTTTTGGACCCAATGGGTCGATCCTTGTATATATAGTAGTAGCTAACCTAACTACCTTCCTTCCTTCCCGCTGCAATATATACGTAAAGCTTTTGTCAAGTAGAAAGTGTGTGAAACAGTTTTCTTTCTTTAGCCTGTGCATCTAGAGTGGACTCTTTCCGGATTTGATTGGGTTCGGTCTAGGTGTGGCGGTAACCACTCCGGATGTACGGTATAGCCGAGCCGGGGTGTTACAATATGCCAATGATAAATGGGAACCTCAAGAGCCATTCTATCAAAAACCTCCACAAGCAAGCAAACCTATTGATGAGGAAACCTTAGAAATAGCTAGGCATTGGGGATTCACTATTGTACCTGATGATGACAATGAGGATGGTGGATATATCCCATGAGATAAAGTGAGAAAGAACATGCCAATGATCAATGGGAACCTCAAGAGCCATTCTATCAAGAACCTCTACAAGCAAACCAACCTATTGATGAGGAGATGATGATGTCCATGATGTATAACTTAATCATTCAAATGAACATGTTACAAGCTCAATTGGAAGATCTTAAGGCTCAAGGAAAAGGCTTGACAACTCAAGAACCCATTCAAGGTTCAATTCCTTATGAAGATGTTATACATGAGTTGTTCACGCCAAGTGAAGGTGGTGATGCAGAGGAGATGGAGGATGAAGCTGATGAAGATGAGAAAGTAAATGATGAAATTGAAATGGAGTCTTTGAATTGGGAAGAAAGTGTGGAGTTACAAGGGAATGGTGATAAAGAGCAACTTAAAGATGGTCCAAGTGAAGAAGTGCTCAAGAATGATATAGTTGATGAATTTGGTGGCACAAATGAGGTATGTCTTTCATTTGATGACACTCCCTTGGGTGAGAATTTTAGACTAACTTGGGAATCGGGAGGTATCAATGTTTTTGAGTGTGGAGGCCCCCATTGGACAATTTTCATGTCCAAGGATTCTTACTTCATCTTAGTTCATAAAGAAGACCCAAGGTTCTCCCTACTTGCTCAAGGAAAGGAAAATCTAGGGGAAAATAAGAATGGGTTTGGTGAAAGTGTGTGCTTGAATTTTGAGTTCATGGAGGAACAGTGTTTGAGTTTTATGGTGGTGGACTTGTGTATAAAGGAATTTGTTGATGGCCACCATTTGAGGCACTATTGTAACACCCCAATTTTCATAACCAAATTTCCTTTAGTTTTTTTTTTCTTTCTTAATTGAAAATTACTACAATCATAGCGAAAGCATTAATACTCAATAGAAAACGGGTGTTACCGCCACGCTCAAGTATCTTTCCTATACCCAAACGCTAAGGCTAATTCCAAACTTACAATACATAATCCCAAATTCAAACTTAATACATAATGGAAATAATTATACAACCAATAAATTTCTATATAAACCAAATCTTCACAAATGTCTATTTCTTAATTAAATAGACTAATCCAAATCCAAATCCGCATCTCTATTTCTTATCCATGTCACCTGTAAAAATCATTTAATACAAAAACATAGTGTAGACAAAAATTAGCATAAGCTAAGTAAGAATCACTTCACCCCGTAAAATATAGGCTTGGATTTCATTATTTAAAAAAAAAACTTGTATACTTATATACTTTTCCAAAATACATGTGTGGAAGTACACTTTTCATAGTATAGAGAATTAATATTTATAAATGGAGAATTAACAATCTCATCAAATCCACTTAGAAACTGAACCAATACCTATGTGTAAACCCAGTAGATTCCAAGCCACTGGGTAGTATATGATCCAAGTAGCTACTCTTGCTACCTCACCCTTATAAAATTTGGAAACTGGATCACAACCTATGTGATTCACCCTCATGGGATTCCAAGCCCAATGAGTAGTAATTAGTCCAAGTGAACAGTAATTACATTTACTGAACACCACACAGAATAATGGTTTTCTAAAATAAATTATTTCTCCACAAATAAATACTTTCTCCACAAAAATACAATTTTCTCCAATAAAATAATTTTCTCTAACATATATAATTTCTCCACATTTTCTCCACATAATTTCTCAAAAATAAAGATTTAGTCCACAACAGTGTTAATACAATTTCACCATACCAATATATATAACACCAAAATTTCCAAGCCACACTTTACTCAACACACGGGCTCGACATTCGAGACCCATTCTCGATAATTCGAGAATCACCACTCACAATGTTACCATTTATCGATAAATGTACTTGTGTTCACATGAATAGCATATATCATATCACAATCACACATCATATAGATATATATATATACATTGGGGTAAAATATTTAGTTTTAGTGAACATGAAAACTTACCAAAATTCCAAAATTCGTATCATCATAGGCACTTTGATACTTAACCTGTGAATGAAACAATTCTAATACTTATTATCACTATTAATATTATTATACTAATAATAATTAAAATGGCCGAATCATAAGTTCAGTATTCTTAGTTACCACTCCAAAATTCAATTCATCACCATCCCTTATCATTGTCAATAATATTCCATCATCCACCCTATTCCAAAAATTGCCGACAACATCTCATTTCTAATTTACGTACAGAATCATGCATCATCATCAACAACTCACATATCATCCCATTCTAATCCATCATTTTCAACATCAACCCAGCATGCATTCAATATTATAATAATCATCATACTACTTCATCTCATCAAATTCAACACACAGCAGATTTCGTCATTTTCATCACCTTCCTCAATAATTCTTATTCTCATCACCTTTAATCTACTAATATCAAATCCATAATTAAACAAACAATTTAGAGGACAGAAACAATTACCTGTAGTAGATATTGAACGATTCTTGCTAAGATAAAAAAAAATGTAGGAATATATTGAAAATCACGATGAAGAACAAGTAGTGTGAGGGACGATGAATGAATGCCGAAGTCTGTGTTACAATTATTTTCCCTACTTGTCCCCTTTGAGCCTTGTTCTTGTTTAATAAGTGCAAAAGCACTTAACCCCATTCTTTGTGTTGTTTTTCTTGTTTAACCGTATTATTTAACCCTTAGCCCTAAACCATATATTTCCGTTCACCCTTAGAGAGAATGTAGCATTTGTTCTTTAATTTAGAGGAGATTTCCCTTTTTGAGCTTACTTTTGATAGAGATATTCCTGTTATCTTTGTTCTGGTGTGGGGGTGTCGTGAAGGAAGTTATTGGTTGATTGAATGAAAGAAAAGAAAAGTTTGAAAAAGAGTTTTAAAGTGAAGAAAAAAGTTTGTGAAAAGAAAGAAAAAGAAGGATAAATAAAAGTGCAAGTCAGGTTGTTAGAATAAATGTCTTCACCCCCACGAGTTTAGAATACTCTTGTGCTTTCAAATATTTTTGCTCTCTTGCTCATATTTTCCATGTCTCCTCTAGGTTTAGTTGTGAATAAGTGTGAAATTCTCTCTCTTTTGTTTATTTTTCCATACCCTTTATTTGTTTAGCCACTCACCCTTAGCCCCATTACAAGCCAAATAAAGTCCTATTTGATTTTAGCATGCAGTTTTAGAGTGATCTATGTGAGTATGAAGGGCATGTCTATGGGAGTTCATCTTAAGCCAAGTCTTGCATAATCTCAACTGAATACATGTGCATACAGGGTTATAATCTACCTTAATTCTGGTGCTCGGTTATTGGCCTGAGAATGAAACTCACTTGTGATTCTGAGATGATTCTTAAAGCATGTTAGGTTGCATGAGTTGGTTGGTGGAATGATTGGTTGAGCAGGAAGGAAGTGTGATCAGTTGCAGTGCCTGGAGGGTGGATTATCCTGGGTAATTGCTTGAGGACAAGCAAAAGTTCTAGTGTGGGGGAGTTGATATCTACTATTTTATACAATAATTCACCCCTTATTTTAATTGTATTTCCCTTATCCTAGTGAAATTGTGAATTGTTTGTGTTATATTGTCCAAGTGTTGAATTATCTACAAGGAACTACAAAGGAGGAATTTTGGAGCATTTTGGACAAGTTCTGGAAGAAAAGGGAATTACAAGGAAGAAAGGAAACAAGAATACAAATTGGAAAAGAATTGAAAGTTGCCTAATGGGCCATGACCCATCTACCTCTTATATATTTGACCTATTCTCTACAATTAAAAGAGGTTCCCTTACAGAGTTCTGAACCCTAGCTAGTTTTAGATTATTTTCCCCTTCTCTTTATATTTCCCTAGCATAGTTTAGATTAGTTATACATTAGATTATTTAATTTCAAGCTTGGAATCTTGGATTGAAGTTGGATTTGTTCTTTATCAGTTAAGTTTCTCTTCCCTTTTAATTCTTGCAATGTTTATGGTTATTTATTATTGGAATAAGGGTCAAATAGACCACTGAACTACACACCAAAATGCAATTAGGCTATCGAACTAAAAAACAATGCAATTTGGTCCCCGAATTACACAAAACCATGCAATTTGATCTAAAATGACTTATTTTACCTGCTTTGCCGGTTACCAATTTTAAAAATAATATTTTAAAATAATTTTAAATAAAATATTAATTAAAATTAAAATTAAGAATTAAAAAAAAATAAAAAAACTTTCGGTCAGAGACGAACCATCTCCGGCTGGAAGTTTTTTTTTTTAATTATTAATTCTTAATTTTTAATTTTAAATTTAATTAATTATTTTATTTAAAATTATTTAAAATATTATTTTAAAATTGGTAACTGGCAAAGCAGGTAAAACAAGTCATTTTAGATCAAATTGCATGAGTTTGTGTAGTTCAGGGCCCAATTGCATTATTTTTGAGTTCGATGGCCTAATTGCATTTTGGTGTGTAGTTCAGTGGCCTATTTGACCCTTATTCCTTTATTATTGCGTTGCTTTGTTTACTTTAACCATTCGTGAGTAATTCGCCTATGGGTTTGGATTAGGGATCCATTGTTAATCTTGATGTTCAATTTGTGATTATTGCATAAAGGGATTGAATATTTTACTTAGGGTTTATGTTGATTTGAGGATTTCTTTCTACTTGTTATTGATTGATGGCCACAATTAATTGCTAGTCTAGGAGAGGGATTCATTACAACGAAATTTGGATGGAGACCTCGAGCCTTACCAATTTCAACCTAATTTTCCTACTATGAAAGTAGAGGTAATTTTGGGGCTTACAATGCTTAGGTGTTTAAGGTTATAATTGATGCATCACGACAGTGGGGCAATTGTAGCCTAATTCTTGTTATTGATTACGAAAGTAGCTGACTTGAATTCTTCAGTGCATTGCCTATAAATCCCTTGGTTAATTATTCTTTCCCTAATTCTGATTTCCCTAATTCTGAGTTGATTGGAACATCAAGATTACAATCCCCTAATCTGGCCCATTCCCTTATCATACAGTATCTCCCTAGTTAATTGCTTTCTTTTATTCTACATCATTCAGTCTTTGTTGCTTGGATTCTATTAAATTCATATACTCTAGTGCCTAGTAATTCACACAATTACGTGCCATAGCCCCAATCCTCAGCGGAACGACATTACACCCTTTTTACACTCATTATTTGTGCTCATCATTGACTTTTGTAGTTGACTTCTTATTTGACTATCAAATTGAAATATCTTATGATGAATTTATGCATGTGTGTGATAATAGAATGATATTGTTGATATTCTTATGCTAGAATTGTCCAAAATATATGGGAAACTATGGCGAAATTTTCGAAAATTATTAGCCCTATATGTTTGCAATCCATTATCTTGACAAGGACTTTTACACAATTACAATGGTGACTTATTTGAGAATTACTTATTCAAAACCAATTACCATGAATGTTAATTTCTACAATTTGTAGGATGGGACGCTCAAAGGAAATGGCAAAGAAATCAAAGCATGATCATGGTGAATCGAGTCGATCGAGGACACGGCAACAAGCTACAGCTCAACAGGCTACGCAGGAGCCGGGGTCAAGGTCATTACGACACTTGACACTCATCCAACTTACAACAGTGGATAACTATAAAGGGAAGCAGCTTTCTGTTGGCCGTCACTTCGATGACAACATTTTAAGAGAATTCGGTTGTTTGGACGAAGTAAACGGGCTTCTCAGGCACCCACAGCTCCGTCATCTATTTGAGTGGAGAGAACCCACCTATGCGCCTGTTACTTATGAATTCTTAGCGACCTTGGAAATTCGAAAGGAGGTCAACAATGCAAGAGAATCCATTTCGTTCTCTCTATTCGGCAACCGCTACAGTATGTCTGTTAACACTTTGGGTATTACGCTCGGATTCCATTTCAGAGACTTTAAGGAGGATTTTGATTCAGACGCAATTGCTAGGCAATATTGGAGAAGCATCACAAACAATGCCTCATACAACTCTTCAAACTTAAAGGCAAACCTCATCACCCGCAATGCTCTAAAGGCTATCAGATTAGCCTTTGCTATAAATCTCTCAGGAAGAACCACAAATCGCAACAAGGTATACAGGCAGGATTTGTTTTACATGTGGTGCATGGAGAATGAGGTTGGCATCAACATGGGCGTTCAAGCTAGAAAGTGGCTCCATACCCAGCAAAAGCCTAAGGTTCAGACTGTGTTTATCGGTCCTTTCGTTACTAGACTATGCTTCGGGTTGGGCCTATTGGACCGGTTGATGGGAGAGAGAGCTGAAGGTTGCACAATTTCTTTCTCCGTGGGTGAGTTCTTTCCCGCAGAATTAAAGTTTGGAGGTGATGATGCACCTGATCTAGAGGCTTCTGATGAGGATGATGATGAGGACGAGGAAGAGAATGAGGAGGAGGATGCTGCACAGGAGCAAGGCCCTATTCCTATGGATTGGGACATGACGCAGAACTTTCATAGGCAGCTCCATGACGAACAGATGAACTACTGGCGTGAGCAGCATACATGGCAAGAAGGCCACTTCACATCCATCTCCGCAAGACAGGATGTCCACACCGAAGACCTCAACCGCATGAGAAGGGCGGTGGAGGAAAATGATAGGAGAATTGTTGCGCTCGAAGCTAGATTCGATAGGCAATTCCAGCCCTTCGGTGATGACTGATGCTTTCCTTCGTTTATTCTCGATCCTGACCTATTGACATTTGATACTGAGTTCCTTGACAGTGGTTACTATGGTTGCTAGCCCCATCTGAACATTAGGATCCCTACGCGCGGGGTTCCAACTTTTATTTCCTTTATTTCTTTACTATGCTTTACTTATCTTTATTGCTTTATTTTATTTACATTCCAACTGCTTTACTTTTCTGCATTTCTATTCGAATAATTCTGCTTAATTACATGCGTTATTATCTATGTTTCTACTTTTATATTTCTATCAGCTTATAATAATTGAATAGTACCCCGAAAACCCTTTTTGTATGTTATGTCTCCATTTCTTATAGAGCATTTATAACGAGAGCAGGCCTATGCTGGAAGCTAAAGTGTGGAAAGAGGGATGCATACTTGGTTTATCCTCTTATCCCTTTTCTAATTTTAAGCCTCGTTTTGATCTTTAAAGTGTGGAAATATTTCTTTATATAGCTTTGTGTATGAGTATATTAGAGTTTACCATGATTAATAGGATCGTTTGATGCATACCCTATATCCTAGAGCAATTTCCAAAGTGTGGAAAGGGATTTTTATTTGTCTATCTTTAGAATCCCTATTTCGTTCCTTTACCCTGTACGTATGGAAACATCAAGGACGATGTTTACTTTAAAGTGTGGAAAGGACGCACTTCGTGCTTTACATGCTTAGTATTAACAGTTGAAGCTCTTGGGAATGATAAGCGGGTGCATTTGCAGTTTTGAAAAGAGAGTTATTATTTGTGTTATCTAGGGAGAATTTTGACTGGATGCCCAAAAATTTTTACTCTCAAAATATCTTTGAGGAAGTTACTTTTCGCACCCATGAGAGTGTTTAGAGCCAAATAAGTTTATATTCTTGCCTGCTTGCGTGATGTTCACCTCTTATTTACGTAGGACCTTAGTCAAGGATCTCTCGAAGTGGGAGTGTGCACTTTTTAATTTGAGAAAGATAAAACCAGCAAGGCCCGGAATTGAACTAACTTTGGTAGGGCATGGGGCAAAAGGTGAGCCTAATGGTAAGCTTAATGAGAAAAAAAAACCCTTGACCATAATTAGAAAAAGGCATGAGGGGTTGACACGAGGAGAAGTCGAAAAGGCAAAAGGCCAATCACCAAGAGTTTAAAATTGAGGGAAGCCAATTCGTTGGGTTGTGTTCAAACCATAGTCTTCGGTAAGCAAAGAGCTTTATCTGGGGTCGGTTGTTCACGTAAAAAGATCCCAAGAATTGAGAAAATAGAGCTGAGGTGAGCCGCTTCGCTAGGATTCGAGTACCCATTGCACTGACCTTCGAAAAAGCATGGAGCTCCATGTGAAGTCGGGTGGCTCGATGACGTTATCCTAGGAAGTGACAAGAAAGAGGGACCGCGCTAAGCCAAAAGCGGTGAGTGGTCCATGCCCCTACCCTCATTTACATTTACGTTGGGCTTTGGCGTATAAGGATGAAAAGTTGATTAGCTAGTGCACATCGTTCCCACTAGTGGGATCGGCTAGAGGCCCTATTTAAATAGAAGGTGAACCAAAACTTCGGAAATGCATGCTTGCGTATGGTGCGAGGAGTGTGATCCTTTATTTTACTTGTTTATCTACGAAAGGTTTTTATTTCCCGAAAATATTTCTTGAGTTGCTGACATCTGACCAAAATCCTTTGTAGATAACACAAATGATTTCCCCCGTTTCAACAGTCTTAGACACCCAATATTTTGACTTGCCAAAAGTTTTGTTTTGCATGAGAAAGTATCTCGGAGACTTATGTGCTTAGATAGGAAAATGTCTTGCTTGAGGACAAGCAAGAAACAAAGTGTGGAAAATTTGATAAGACTCCGAGATACCCTTATTTCAGGCACGTTTTCGGGTGTTTTATCGCGTCTATAGCATCCTTACTTGGTAAATAATGTTCGTAAATGCTTGAAAATCACTAACTGATGCACAGAAGCTACTTTTAGCTTAAAAGAAGTAAAACAGGAGCCCCGGGAGCAAATAAGACCAAAAGATGAGCTTAAAGAGCAAACCAGGCAAGAGCGGAGCCCCGGAGGACCAAACTGGAGGGCCACACGCGTGTGAGCATGCATGAAAACTTTCCAGTAGCTTCCCACGCACGCTCACATGCGTGTGAGAGGCGTGGAGACGGTGATGCGCGAATTTCAGCTAGGGTTGTCATTTTGGAGACTATTTAAACCCCTTTGATGAATTTTCAGAGGAGGTTCCCAGAAAATTAGTTTTCCTTTTTTTTAGTTTTTCCTTTGGAGAACTTTCTCCATTTTCTTAGTTTTTTAGATTAGATCAATCTCCATTGTAGCAAGACAACAAGCTTGGATTGAAGATCTTCTTCTCTCTAGGTGATCTCTATTTCATTTCTATAATTTTAGCTATCTTGTTCTTGGATTAAATTAGCTTTTGCTTGAATTTCATATTATGAGTAGCTAGTTTAGTCTAGGGATTTGGATTGTGTGATTGAATATTGCTTGTGTGATGATCTTATTTCTATATCTTGGATCTATGAGTTTGTGTTGATGGATTATCTATTTTTGTCTATTGATTGTTGTTTTGATGAGATCTTGTTTGGATTTGGCCAATCTAGATGAGAGATTGAGCTCTTGACTCTTTCATGTCTTTGATTAGAGTTAGGATTTGAAGCTTGACACAATCATAGTTCCTATGGACTTCTTAAGAATAGTAGGATAGTGTGTAGCTTAAGTGTTTGATGAAATTCCTCTTAGAACTTTGGATGCTTGAAGGCACTCCTAAGTCAAAGAAGCCTTAGTACACAAAGGTGGAAAAGGACTAAGACAACACACTCTTGAATAGACAATATCCTAGCAATCCTAATCCATGACCTTAGACACTCCACTATGCAATATTCATGAACACTATCCAATCCCTACCCCATTTTACATATTCACAAAATCCCTTTTACTTTACTACTTGATGTTGTGAGCGTAGTGGAAGTGAATGTGAAGGTGGATGTGCGATATGGAGGGTGTTAAAACGAAGAGTCATAAACTCCCCGAGTGTCGTATCTCTCGCGGATGGCAAATTGGAGAATATACGGCTTTGCTACCTTGGTTTGTTTGAATAACGTTAAGTTGGAGCATGTGGATATTGGTAAAAAGGGAATGTTAAGAAGGCAAAGGTTGATAAAATAAAGAAGTAAGCAAAGGGAAATAAAGGCGGATGGGGCTAAGACATCATGGAGATTGGTTCAAAGCGCAAGGTAGAGTGTTGATTTCTATTGAGTCATGATTGAAGGAGTTTGGAACGTAGTCTTGAGTGGCGTCAAACTCAAGCTCCCAATCCTCAGTCGGTTGGGGAATTTTATCGAACACTTTGTCTACAAGTTCCCTCCGGATCTCATCTTCGCAGATTGAGAGCGGGAGATGTGGGTAGAGGGCTACATCTCTTTGCGATATCTCGCCAAAGAGATGATCCTATACTCTTGAAGAGATCGGGGCCCTCGATCTAACAAGATCATAAAAAACTTACACACAAATTCAACATTCCCCAAAGAAATCAAACTCATTCATCAAATTAGATCATGAACACCAATCATCCATTCAATCTAGCCCCTATCCTAGGGATTAGCCTCTCATAGGCTTTAGCAACATCAAAGCATCAAAATAGAAAAGCATATCTACAAGATCAATATAAAAAGCAAACAACTTTAAGGAAAAAGGAAAGGTAAGAGAAAGCCAAAGAGAAAACAAGTCTTTAATGAAAGAAGTTACCCAAAAGATCTTCAAAGCTATGGAGATCTAGTTCTCTTCTCCAAGGAGCTCCTCCTACTGTCCTAATCCTCTCTAAACCTAACCTAAAATGTAGAATAGAAAAATGTGACAAAAGACTCCCTAAACCTAGCTGAAATGTCCCTTAAATACTAAAACATCGCGCAGATTTTTTGGTGTCGCCCCACGTCTGCCACACGCGTATGGACTGGCGTGGACGGTTACTGGAATATTTCCACGTCAACTCACACGCGTGTGAGGCTCGTGGGCGTGGTTTCTTCATTTTCGTTTCCTTTTGTTGTTTCCGGTTTGCTCTTCGTGTGCTCCCATGTGGATTGATTCTTCCTTTCAATGGTTTATGCTCCCTTTCGGTTGATTTCAGCCTTCATTCCTGTGGGAATTCTTCAAAACACTCCGGACAGAACTTATTTGCAATTTGTTAGTAAAATACCATGTAAACACGTAATTGCACTCTCTAAGACTTGTTTTTAGCAAGAAATCAACTTAATAAGTTATAGATAAATAGGTACTTTTGGCGTCTATCAAAGTTTCCACACTTTAGATTGCTCGTCCACGAGCAAATTATACATTCAAAACCTTCTCATTTAGATGCCAAAAGTATCTATGCCAAACATATGCTCAATGATAAACATTCATTCAAAACACAATCTACCAGGAGATGTAAAATCCTTCACAATATATTCAAGGAATGATAAAAATGTGTCATACACTGCTATGAATATTCAAACAAAGCGAAACCCCTATCGGTCACAAGTTGGACAGTTAATTAGTTTTCACAGCCTCAAGCATGCAGTCCAAAATTTCATTCACCTCTCATTGTGCAAAGGCCTTAAGCTGATCCCCCTAGTGGGAACGATGTACAAAACCTAATCAAACGGTCTCCCTAATCGCCAAAGCTCAACATAAAAGTAAGTGAAAATAGATCCATGGGCCTCTCTCCGCCATTGGCTTAGGCGGTTACTCATTTTTCTCACTTCTTAGGGTAACATCGTCAAGCAACCCGACTTCACATGGAGCTTCATGCTTTTTCGAAGGCAGTGCAATGGGTGCTTGAATCCTAGCATGCTTTTTCGAAGGCAGTGCAATGGGTGCTTGAATCCTAGCGAAGCGGCTTGAAGGCAGTGCAATGGGTGCTTGAATCCTAGCGAAGCGGCTTCCCTCATCTCAATTTTCTCATCTCCTAGGGTCATTTTATTGTGAGCAACCGACTCTAGATATAACATTTGTGTATTTAGGAGACTATGGTTGTTCACCACCTAGCGAGATGGCTTTCCTCGTATCTTATCTCGGGGATTGGCCTTTTTGCCTTTTCTACTCATTTCTCTGAACAATAACCCCTCATGCCTTTTACTTGGGAAGCGGGGATATTTCTCTCAATGCTCACAGAAAGCTCTCCTTTTGCCCCATGTTCTATTCTATGATTATTCAATTCTGGGCTTCGCTTAACTTATCTTTCTGAAATTAGGGGTTGCACACTCCCACTTCGAGAGATCCTTAACTAAGGTCTTTACAAAATATGAGGTGAATACCACACAAGCATACAACTTTTCAAAATTTTAAAGGTCAAGGTAGGGGTACTTCCAAGGTTATTCAAAGAGTAAACTTTTTGGCACAGATTTAGCATTCTCCAAAGATAGAATGAATAACAACACATACTTGTGGCTTGATTATCTTTCAAACAAATGAGATAGAGCTCTTAATTAAGATTTTCATTTCAAGCACAGCTCTTTCCACACTTTAGACCAAACATCGTCCTCGATGTTGACTTAGAATGTAATAAAATAGAGAAACAACAAAGCATGCATTTTTCCACACTTTAAAATGAAAACATAAGGCTCGCATAATAGATAAACAAGGGATAAGAGGTAGATGACCTAGTAAGCATCCCATGTCATGTTGCTCAAAATGCTTGGATGGATAATTCTCATGTTCTTGCAACGAGATCTGCACGGAAATATGGAATCTACAAATATAGGGAATTTCAACTCAGATGTTATGTTGACACAATAAAGTAAGGATAGTAATAAAGCATGGTAAATAACGGGTTGCCTCCCGGTCAGCGCTACGTTTAACGTCTTTAGCCCGACGAAATTGTCATGACGATAGTGCTATTCATCTGTCCAGGGTACTAGCCTGCAACACTGGACTGTCCCTTGCGTATTTTCCGTTCCATAGTATTTCTTGACTTGGTGGCCGTTTACCTTAAAAGATCCTTTTTCTGGATGCGTGATCTCCAAGGTTCCATAAGGAAATACCTTTGTAACAATATAAGGCCCCGTCCATCTTGATTTAAGTTTCCCAGGAAATAATCGCAGTCTGGAATTGAGTAATAGCATTTTATCTCCCTCAATGAATTCTTTGTTTTTCCTGATATGCATGTCGTGGTAAAACTTGGATCATTCCTTGTAAGATCTGGATGTCTCATAGGCCAGCAAATGCCATTCTTCCAATTCATTCAGTTGAAACATTCGCTCTTGCCCTGCTATGAATAGATCTTCATTTAGTTTTTTAATAGCCCAATACGCCTTATGCTCGATTTCAACTGGAAGGTGACATGCTTTGCCATATACCAATCGGTATGGAGTAGTTCTTGTAAGCAGTCCGGAAAGCCCATAAAGCATCATTAAGCTTGTCAACCCAATCCTTTCTATGCCGAGCTACTGTCTTTTCCAATATGGCCTTAATATCTCTATTTGCATTCTCAACTTGCCCGGTAGTCTGAGGATGATACGGGACTCCTCCCCAGTGTTGTATACCTTGCTTTTGAAGTAATCTCCGCATGGGTACATTCCAGAAGTGTGTCCCCCTATCGCTAATCACAATCCGCGGTACTCCAGATCTTGTGAATAATCTCTTTAGAAATCTTGTTACACTTCTTGCGTCATTGTTCCGAAGTGCTTCTGCTTTAACCCATTTAGAGACATAATCCACTGCAATAAGGATATATTTGAAACCTTTGGAGTCCGGAAATGGCCATGCAAAGTCTAGTCCCCATATATCAAAAATTTCGCACGCCAGGATGTAGTTTTGCGGCATTTCGTCTTTTCCAGTAATATTCCCAGTTCGCTGACATCTATCACAGTTTCTGACACAGATTTGAGCATCCCGAAATATTGAGGGCCAGTAGAATCCTGTTTCAAGTGCTCTCCTAGCAGTTCTGTTAGCTGAGTGATGGCCCATTCGATGGCATTCTCCAAGAATCTCATGTCCTTCAGCCTCTGTTACACAACGTCGAATTATTTGATCCGCGCACACTTTAAAGAGATATGGCTCATCCCAGAAATAGTATCGAGATTCTGCTATTAACTTTCTCTGGGCGTGTGTATTTAAAAATTGAGGTAACTCTCCCCCTACAAGATAGTTAGCCAGATCTGCATACCAAGGTGTGAGATAGAGACCCATCAGCTTTTCCTCTGGAAAATATTCATTCACATCCCCAATCATATCCTGTCCTTTCTCATTCTCTAACCTTGACAAATGATCTGCTGCACTGTTTTCAACTCCTTTTCGGTCCGCGATAGTCACGTCAAATTCTTGCAATAGCAAAATCCATCTGATCAACCTTGGTTTTACTTCAGGTTTAGACATAAGAAATCTGATAGCTGCATGATCAGTATGAATGATGACCTTTGACATTAAGAGATATGATCTAAATTTATCTAACACAAACACGATTGCAAACAGTTCTTTTTCGGTCGTGGTATATGTTTGCTGCGGCTTAGTCAACATTCGACTAGCATAGGCGATAGGCTAAAATTTCTTATCATTTTTCTGCCCTAGCACAACTCCAACAGCGAAATTGCTCGCGTCACACATCAACTCAAAGGGTTGATCTCATTTTGGTCCTACAAGGATTGGAGTATGTACCATGGCATCCTTTAAATTCTAGAATGCTTTCATTGCGTCCTTGTTTAATTCAAACACTGCGTCCTTTTCCAACAGTTTGGTCAACGGTCTTGCGATTTTCGAGAAGTCTTTAATAAATCTTCTATAAAATCACACATGTCCCAAGAAACTTATGTCACATTGTGCGGTGGTGGTAAGGTTTCAATAATTGTTGTCTTAGCTCTGTCAACCTCAATGCCTTTTTTTGAAATTTTATGTCCAAGCACAATTCCTTTTGTGACCATATAATAGCATTTTTCCCATGATAATGCTAGATTCATTTGCTAGCATCGTTCCAAAACCTTTTCCAAATTTCCAAGGCATTCTTCAAAAGTTTCCCCGAAAATTGTGAAATCGTCCATGAAAACTTCCATGAAATCGCCAATGAAATCTTCGAAAATAGCCAACATGCAACGCATAAAGGTGGCAGGGGCGTTACAGAGACCTAATGGCATTCTCCTGTAAGCAAATGTACCAAACGGACAAGTGAATGTTGTTTTCTCTTGATCCTCCAAGGCTACTGGAATTTGAAAGTATCTGCTCATTCCATCCAAGAAACAGTAGTGACCGTACCCGCTTACTCTTTCAATCATTTGATCTATAAAAGGCAATGGAAAGTGGTCCTTACGGGTGGCTTCGTTGAGCTTTCTATAGTCAATACAGACTCTCCATCCAGTTATCTTTCTCGTAGGAATCAGTTCCTTGTTATCATTCGCAATGACTGTGATTCCTCCTTTCTTTGGTACTACGTGAGTTGGACTGACCCATGTGCTGTCCGAAATAGGGTAGATCATTCCGACATCCATAAGTTTGATCACCTCGTTTTTCACGACTTCAAATGTGTTCGGGTTAAATCGACGCTGTGGTTGCGCCACAGGTTTGGATCCTTCTTCCAATAGAATTTTATGTGTACAAATGGCCGGATTAATCCCTTTCAAGTCAGTCATCTTCCAACCTATAGCTTCTTTGTTTCTTTTCAGCACTGTTATCAGTTGTTCTTTTTGTCTTTTTGAAAGATCTGTCGCGATAACAACTGGTAACTCTTTCCCTGTTCCTAAATAAGCATACTCAAGATGAGCAGGTAGAGGCTTTAATTCTCCTTCATGCATTATCTCATCGTCTTCTTTCCTGTTCTCATTTTCATCATCATATTCCTCCTTAAATTCATCAAATTCATCCCTGTCATTTCCAACCATTTCCTCCGAGACTTCACCAACAGAGTTTATATTCTCAACAAATTCAGAAACACAATCATTATCAAGCAAATTAAAACGATCGACCTCTCGGTGTAAAGCAATATGTAAAGAATTAAGTTCATGCTCAAAAGTACTTTCATTATAACTCTTAATACCTATGGGACATTCCCAATTAAAATCATGCCTCTTAGCTTTGGGTACTTCACACAGATAATCAATTTCATCATGCACATAATCAACAAAAAAGCATTCATCACCATCTAAGGGGTATTTCATAATTTTGGTCACGTCGAAGCTAGCAGACTCATCTCCTACACGGATAACGAGTTTGCCTTCCCCCACATCTATTAAAGCTCTAGCAGTTGCCAAGAAAGGTCTGCCCAAGATGAGAGAAATCTCCACATCTGGGTCCATATCTAAGATTAGAAAGTCCACTGGAAAAATAAATTTATCAACTCGAACTAAAACATCTTCCACTATACCCCTAGGGTATTTGGTGGATCGGTCAGCTAGTTGAATGCACATTCGTGTGGGCTTAAGAGTTCCTAGATTCAGTTGTTTATATAATGCAAAGGGCATTAGATTAATGCTAGCACCTAGGTCTGCCAAAGCTCTATTAAAAGTTGTTCCTCCTATATTACAAGGTATAGTAAAGCTTCCAGGATCTTTTAATTTTCTAGGCACATCCTTATGTAATATAGCAGTTTCAGCTAATCTCTTTTTATTAGATAGAAGATCTTTAAGGAATTTGGCATACCTCGGCGTTTCTCCTAGTGCATCGATGAATGACATATCAACGTGTAATTGGCATAGCATTTGTAGGAACTTATCGTATTTGGCGTTGTCGATATCGGTGCGGAATCTCTGAGGGAACGGAAGTTTCGCTTTCGGCACAGGTGGTGGTTCTTGCATGATTTCTTTTCCTTTCCGAGAAGGTTGTGGATGTATTTCTTCCTTCCTGAGTTCTTCTTCAAGTGCTCGTTCGGCTTGCGTTGAATTGGTGGTTTCTTCATTGTCCATTCTTGGCTCTTCTGTTGGAATGGATTGCGGTGGAGGTGGAACAACATCTGGAAGTGCTTTTCCGCTTCTCAATGTTACAGCGTTCACATCTGTTTCTCCCTGAGATTGAATCATTTCCATAATCTTTGCGAGTGTGCTTTTAACCGTTTGAAGTGGTGAAAGTGTCTCGTGGCGTAGTTCTTGGATTTCTCCGAGCATCTCTTTAGTAATGGTCTCTTTAAGTCTAGCATTCTCCTCCCTCGTTTCTCGGATGAAATCATTTAGGCGTTGCTCGAGGGTGGTTTGGTTGCTTCCGGGTGAAAGAAGCTGCTCTGGAGAAGTAGAAGAATAGGCATATACATTGGCTCTGTCCACGTCCTCACCACGCGTGTGAGTCGGCGTGGAATTATTCCAGTGAGCTCTCACGCCGGCACACACGCGTGTGGATCTCGTGGCAGGATTACAGCTCGCAAAAATTTCAGGGATTTGGACGGTTTAACTCGTCGAAATGCGTTGGAGGGTAATAAGGAGGTATCTCGTGAGGAGGATATCTCTGGGGTTGAAAATGTTGTGTTACGTATGCTTGTTCATGGTAATAAGTTGGTGGAGGAGGTAGTGAGTATGGGAAAGAAGGTG
This sequence comes from Ipomoea triloba, assembly GCF_003576645.1. Lineage (NCBI taxonomy): Eukaryota > Viridiplantae > Streptophyta > Magnoliopsida > Solanales > Convolvulaceae > Ipomoea > Ipomoea triloba. The sequence goes on along the minus strand of NC_044929.1, from coordinate 10,299,147 downwards.
GGTAAGGAAAATGATAGTTATGATAGTGTTGAGGTGTTGGGTATGAAGGTTGGGGTTGTGAAGGGTAGTAGGGATTTCTCCCGTATGGTATGTGACTATGGTAAGCTTGATCATTAGGTGGAGGGTGATCCATGATTCTATCGAAGAATTCCTGCAATCAATTTTTTCAGGCAAAGAATCGGAGCACAAGAGGTAGCTCCTTTTATAGATTAGCTCAAATAGTGTGTGGTTGGGTGCGGAAGTGTAATTGGTAATAAAACAAGACAAAAGAAAAGAAAGTAAACAAGTTATCCAAACGATTCAAGATAGTAAAACTTTAAATTCACCGTTTGCCATTCCCCGGCAACGGCGCCATTTTGATGTTGTGAGCGTAGTGGAAGTGAATGTGAAGGTGGATGTGCGATATGGAGGGTGTTAAAACGAAGAGTCATAAACTCCCCGAGTGTCGTATCTCTCGCGGATGGCAAATTGGAGAATATACGGCTTTTCTACCTTGGTTTGTTTGAATAACGTTAAGTTGGAGCATGTGGATATTGGTAAAAAGGGAATGTTAAGAAGGCAAAGGTTGATAAAATAAAGAAGTAAGCAAAGGGAAATAAAGGCGGATGGGGCTAAGACATCATGGAGATTGGTTCAAAGCGCAAGGTAGAGTGTTGATTTCTATTGAGTCATGATTGAAGGAGCTTGGAACATAGTCTTGAGTGGCGTCACACTCAAGCTCCCAATCCTCAGTCGGTTGGGGAATTTTATCAAACACTTTGTCTACAAGTTCCCTCCGGATCTCATCTTCTCAGATTGAGAGCGGGAGATGTGGGTAGAGGGCTACATCTCTTTGCGATATCTCTCCAAAGAGATGATCCTATACTCTTGAAGAGATCGGGGCCCTCGATCTAACAAGATCATAAAAAACTTACACACAAATTCAACATTCCCCAAAGAAATCAAACTCATTCATCAAATTAGATCATGAACACCAATCATCCATTCAATCTAACCCCTATCCTAGGGATTAGCCTCTCATAGGCTTTAGCAACATCAAAGCATCAAAATAGAAAAGCATATCTACAAGATCAATATAAAAAGCAAACAACTTTAAGGAAAAATGAAAGGTAAGAGAAAGCCAAAGAGAAAACAAGTCTTTAATGAAAGAAGTTACCCAAAAGATCTTCAAAGCTATGGAGATCTAGTTCTCTTCTCCAAGGAGTTCCTCCTACTCTCCTAATCCTCTCTAAACCTAACCTAAAATGTAGAATAGAAAAATGTGACAAAAGACTCCCTAAACCTAGCTGAAATGTCCCTTAAATACGAAAACATCGCGCAGATTTTCTGGTGTCGCCCCACGTCTGCCACACGCGTGTGGACTGGCGTGGACGGTTACTGGAATATTTCCACGCCAGCTCACACGCGTGTGAGGCTTGTGGGCGTGGTTTCTTCATTTTCGTTTCCTTTTGTTGTTTCCGGTTTGCTCTTCGTGTGCTCCCATGTGGATTGATTCTTCCTTTCAATGGTTTATGCTCCCTTTCGGTTGATTTCAGCCTTCATTCCTGTGGGAATTCTTCAAAACACTCCGGACATAACTTATTTGCAATTTGTTAGTAAAATACCATGTAAACACGTAATTGCACACTCTAAAACTTGTTTTTAGCAAGAAATCAACTTAATAAGTTATAGATAAATAGGTACTTTTGGCGTCTATCACTACTCTCTTGCACTCAAACCAACCAAATGAACTACTCTCACTCACAAATCACCCTTCACCACACTCGAATCTTATGCATGATTCAATCAAGTAAACTCCCGAACGTTTGACACACCTCCACGTCCCTCCTTCGAGACCGACACTCGGGGAGTCACAGACTTTCCGTTTTAACATATAAATATCTTTTGACGAATCAACCCCTACACAATACTGCTTCTTCAGTGGACATGAAGAGAGAAGATCAAGACCAAGGGGTTTTTGAAGAAGCCGAAACTTGGAAGGGCCCACCTCTTGAAATCATCTAAGGCCGAATGATTAAGTGAATTCATTTGAGGAGTTACTGGGACGAATAATTAATGGAATTATTTGATAGTAAGCAGTTAAGGCTCGATTCATTCATTGTTCGTGTGTGTTAGGAACCCCAAGTCATTGATTTTGATGATACCAAAGACCCGAGGAGACCCCCCAATCCTTTACTTTGTCTTCTGCTCATTAGATAGACGAATACTTGTCTAGAACTCGTTTTTTGACGAGTCCATACAAATCAATACTAACTCTCAAACATTCCAAGCAGAACTCTAGGTCGAAGACTTTGAGCCGAAGACTTGAAGACCGAAGACCTGAAGATTGAAAACACGAAGACATAGAAGTATAAGGCCGAACTCTCGAAGACGGAATAATCAAAGATGATTAATTGGAGGAGATGATAGGAGAATGATAAAGTCAATCATTCTCATGAGTACCCAAGGCACTAGACATTCTCTGAAATATGTCTTGTCCATAGCCTTGAGGTTGGGTATAACCTGAATGTCAAACGGATCCTAGGTGATGATCCTAATGAGCATTAAATAACATGTCCTTTTGTGTAAGACAAAAGACAAATTGTCTTTACACTAAAGTAGACAAACGGCTAGAAAGTACTGACATTCTCAAAAGGTCTTACTTTACCCATTGGATATTATTACACACTGGACAATAGGAATTTGAAATTCAAATTCCCTCCAACGGATATGTAAGTCATGCCTATAAATACCTTTGGTCCTTCTCATTTGGACAAGGTTGGATAATATACGCGAAAAGCATTAGCAAGCAAAATTTTCAGTGTGCAAAATATTCAAAAGCTAATAATCTTAGTCCAGTTTACAAAAGAGATCTTGTGAAGTTCAAGTGTTTAATCAAAAAGCTCAAACACAAGACTCTCACGTTGGAGAAATACTTTCAACCATTCCAACCAATCTCTACTTTGGAGAAGTAGAAAGAGGCGGAGTAAACTTTAAAGAAGTTGAAAAACCTAAAGAGACGTGATTGCCGGGCTTGGTGATCAAAATAGCACGTTGTAGAGGAGATATTGTACTATTAAGGAGACAATAGTGCAATCCTTCACAAGTTGTGAAGAAGAGTGGAGTAGGCTTTGTTAACAGCCGAACCACTATAAAAATTCTTCCCTCTACCTTTTATTTTACGTACTGCATTGCATGTTACAACCACACCTAATTCTCATAAGATAAAAACTCGTGCAAAGTGATCTTAAAATCCATCAAAGCTTTATTTATCCGGTGCGTTTATCTTTGATAAAGTTCAACCTCCACAAGGGTTTGTTCTTGTAAAAAGTTTTCAAAATTCCTAGTGAGTCTATTCAACCCCCCCCCCCCCCTTCTAGACTCACTTATTCATAACTGGGACCAACAAGTAGTATCAGAGCGCGTTATCTTGAATGGTGAACACTCTGTGTATACTGCCAGGTGATCTCCTTTTTAAAGCTTGAAAATATTTTCCACACTTTGCACACATGTCGAAAATGGAACATCATAGGCATTTTCTCATGTTTAACTTGGATAGATTTGATGACTGGAAAGTGCGCATGCAGGTTCATTTTCTACAATCCACAATGAGATGTGAGATGTGATAATCGATGGACCTATTCAAATTGATAAGCTCCCAAGATACCTATATATTTGGATATAAATAGGGATAGTTTTATATCATTTCGGTATCCTTATGTGACTAATTTATGATATTATGTGCTTTAATTTAATAACCACATGCAAAGCTACCCTTGGTGTATTTTTAAGATGTTCCACAAGTCCCGGGAGCCATTAGGCACGAGAAATGAGCAAAACGTGCAAAACCGAGCAAGACAGAAGTCCCGAGGGCCCAAAATGTTGCTACCACGCGTGAAGTTCAAGTGGATGAATTCCAATAGGTGTCCACGAGCACATTCACGCGTGAAGGAGGAGAAAATGACTAGAAGACCGTCACGTACGAGGTCTTGTACGACCGTACGCAACCTCGTACGCGACCCAGAATCAGCACTATTTAAAGAGGCTTTGGCAGAAATAAAAGGGGCTGATCATTTTTCACATTCCAACTTTTTAGATTAGGGTTTATGTTAGAGTAGGAATCCTAGGGAGAGAAGGAAGCTTGGGAAGAGATTGAAGGATTGAATTGGGACTACTTGTTCCCTTTTGGTATACTCTTTTCATATTATTGCTTTTCAAATTCCTTTGTTGAATCCCTTTTTCTTTCTTTGATTTCATTTGCATTTTCTATTGTTATTGTTATTGAATCTTGATCTTGAATAGTATATGATGTTTGTGAAGCCCATGAGTGGCTAGATTTTAGGATAGGGCTAGGATTTTAGGAGATTTGCACTTATGATTTGATATTGCCAAATGTGATTTGATTTACCTTTGATCTTGCTAAATTGTGTGTATGATTGTGTTGATCTTGTTGGATCGAGGTACCCGATCTCTCGAGAGTCTAAGATCACCCATTTGGCGAGATATCACAAATGGGTGAGAGCTAGATGCTCACATCTCCCGCCCTCTATCCGGAAGGATGAGGCTGTGACACCCCCAACTTTTTCACGCTGAGATAGGCACAAACTTAACATAAAAGCTAGCAATCTCAGGACTAACATCATAACAAAGCAGAAACATTTAAAACTTAACGGGTGTCATGCCACATCTAGAAAATCCAACTCTAGATGCACAGGCTAAAATCCATATAATCAATCCAAAAGTAAAGGCAACTGCAAAAGTCAATACAAAATCCATAGCTAAGGCACACAGGCCCAAATGTCTAAAACAACCACTAGTCTAAGCATAGCACATAGGAGATCTATCTCTATCGCGCTCTTGGTTCAGACTACTCCATACCTGGAAAGCAATTTAGAAAACATTAGCAAAAGAATGCTAAGCAATCAACCACTCACACTCGTGAGACAATACATAATATAATATGGTTTGTAAATAGGTCTACACACACGTATAGAATATACGCACCAACGAAACCATTCTTTATTTAAATCAGATGACTCAACAACAACAAGCTGAATAAGTCACAAACCAAAGACTCTTCCAAATAGAACCAATATCCAACACGAATGCATAAGACAACAAGTCTATATCAAGATACTAACCGAATCACAAGTTCAACTGAACAACTACAAAGGAAACTAACCAAACCACAATATCGACACTACAAGAAAATTCGCAATTTGCGACGAAATTTTTCCGTCGCAAAACAGGTTTTGCGACGGAATCGCGACGGAATTCGTTCCATCGCGTATCGGCTTGTCGTATCTACATTTGCGACGGAAAAATTCCATCGCCAAAATTTTGCGACGGAATCGCGACGGAACAATTACGTCGCGACATTTTGTGATGGAATCACGACAAAAATATTCCATCGCGAATTAGCGACGGAAATTTTTTCCGTCGCAATTTGGTGGTGAAATATTTTTTAAAAAATAGGGTCTCCGTGACTGTTTTTTGTACAACAGACGTAGATACTCCTTAAAAAAAACAATAATTCCTTTTTACACATTGTAACTCTCAATACAAACACTACGAAATTACAATTCCTATTACAATAAAACTAAAAAATAATCCATGAAATTACAAATTTACAATTCCAAATTAAAAATAATTGAAAGCTACAAAGTCTTTGGCCACTTTTGTTATTGCACCTTCAAATCCCATAGAGCAAAGGACCCCTTGGCTGAAAATTGAATGTAGAAAAATAGGATTCAAGTGAAGAGGTGAGTAAAATCATGAGCATAGAAAAATGTAGGAGGCCTATGTCCTTAAGCACTTTAAGCTCTTTAAATAAAGAATTATATAAAAAATTTGTTAAAATCACTATCCAGATTATTGTGTACCTGAAAGTCTTGGAATGTAGAATACAAAATCAAAGTCTTGGGATGAGGTTGGACAGTCCATGGTCATTTTTTAACCTGCAAAGTCAATTGAAATAAAAAATACACAAATTAAAAAAACTAACGTATAGAGTGGTGAACATATAGCTCAACGTATAGAGTGGTTTAGAAAGAGGAACTCCTGAAAGAACAAAACTCCAGGCATTGTTTTATTACAAAATTTTAATTCATAGATATGAATGCATGTGAAATACAAGCAACATTACCTACAACCACCAGCACAAGTCCAACAATCAGTAGTGGGAGGGAGAATATGGACCAAAATATTATCCTTTGCTTGTGACCCTACATTAAAAGAACAGATACCTGGGATAAAAAAGATGAAGAAAATAATGATAGGATTTAATTTAAGTTTTCAAATCAGCCAAATAGCAGCAGAGTGCCTCTTACCTTGACCTGAATAAGAATGTGCCCATAATGTAATCCAACAAGGCATGTTATGGCAGCCATTAAAGAATTGAAAATTTTCAATTAAAATGGAGAAGAGGAAAACATTTGGATTAAGGGAAAAAAGGAAAAAGGAGCACTCAAAGTTGAACTACGGTCAAAATTAATTTTGCTCACAGCTTATGCCAGTAAAAGTAGGACAAAACTAAGCTCTAAAATTGCAATTGCATAAGGGCTAAGGCTAAACTAAACTTTAAACAATTTAAAATAAAAATAAAGGAAGAGGTAGAGGGATAGAGAGGGCATAACTCCATAATCAAGGGAATTGATACTGCATTCCTACTAAAATAAACTGGATTAGCAAAAATGTTATGATAAAACTGCAGGAGTTTAAGATTCCAGCAAAGCAAAAGCAGCACCAAAGAAAAAGTTGACCAACCTTGGTTCTTTTGTAGATGGGGTGTTGATAGAGATGACTTTCACCAAGAATAAGTCAATCAATGAAGCCAACTGCATTGCATGGAGGATCAAGACATCCCCTCACATTACAATGAACCTAGTAAGAAATATGCTAGGCTTGAGTAAGATTAAAAAACAAAAAAAATTCATATCCATCTCTTTCAAAATATTATATGTATTTTAGTAGATTCTTTCAAGTTTGGCTGAAAGACAACTACAACTTAGCAAAGCTCAACCATCAAAAGATAGATAAATGATTTGCATGTCAGCATAACTACAATGATAATGCCTATTATTGGTGCTTGAATTCTTATATTTACTGCACCAATCAATACTATCAACGAATAGTAATTATCAGGGCCTATTGGATGAAGATTCAGAAAGTCATTAACTCACTGTTTGAGTACTATATCCATATTAATTAACTGTGCCCATCAAAACTATTATCAACAAATAGCAATTGCCAGAATGATGAAGCTTCATAAAGCCTTTAACTCACAGTTTGTGTAGTAGATCCATACTGTGGTACTACTGACTGTTGCTGGCAGTATCTACTTTAAATTCCCAAAGAGAATGCATAAGCCTGAAGCCAGTATGTCCTCACAAATTTCATTCAGCAGAGATGTTGTTAACAAGCCAAATCTCCAGAATTGATGAGAAAAAATATCCAATTGAAATCCTCTATAGCAAAGAATTGGAAACATGGAGAACATTAATAAAGTAAATAAATAAAGAAAAGAAAAGATTAATAAAGTAAATAAATAAAGTATCTCCTCACAAATTTCTTGTTGTCCATAGCCTAGTGATGGCTAGGATAGCCACAAGATTATATTCACCACTGGATTCTATTTCAAATTTCAACTTAATTAAAACAACATTTTACTAGCTAGAAACAGGATCGGAATTGTTAAGAAAATCTATAGATCAGATCATGCACTAAATGAATATAATTGTAAAAAATTTTAGTGAATCAAATGTATTCTCAAATGTAATCATCAAATATGCTTACATATACATAGATATATACAATGTACTCACACGCATACCTAACTTGGAGGAACTCCACAAGTATTCTGAGCTCAGACGTTGCGATAATGAGTATATTACATTACACCTTATAATAATTCATATTCTTATTAATAAAGATATATAATATATAATTAGGAATTTAGGGCATAATGAAATTAGGATTAGGGATAAATAGAATTAAGAATTTAGGGATTAGGGTTGAGGATTTTGAGAAATATAACTAACCTATATTAGAGACGATGACGTATGAAGTAGCGGCGACGGTGCGGCAACGGCGACGAGCGACAATTGAGGGCTACGATGACAGGCGACGAGCAACGGCTGAGACCCAGGCGATCCGACGGCAGCTGGGATGCGACGGCGGCTGGGACGACGACTGCGAAGCATGAACAGAGAAAGCGGAGGAGACGGCGGCTAAGGAGACGGTGGGCGAAGGCAGTTGGCGAACTGGGCGGCGGCTGGGTCGACGGCGGTGGGCAATCTGGTCGACGGCGAAGGCGGAGATGGTGGGCGAAGGCGGTGGACTGTGTTCGGCTAGCTAGGTTTTCGGATGTGTTTAGCGATAATGAGCGACGTCTGAACTCTGAAGTGCTGAATCTGACTTAGGGCTATGCATTTCAATTTTTTTATTTTATAACATAGTTTAAGAAAACGACGCCGCTACAAAGTAAAAAATAAAAACAAAATTGCGACGGAATAAATTCCATCGTTAATTCCGTCGCAATATTTATTCGTTTTCAAATAAATTGTTTTCTCTAGCAACGGAATAAATTCCGTCGCCATTTTCGTCGCCATTTCGCGATGGAACTCAAATCAGTCGCAAATTTCGTCGCGAGTTTTTTGCCGCCAAGATTTCGCGGGGTTTATTTTCTATTTGCGCCAAAATTGACGACAGAATTAATTCCCATCGCGAATTTCGTAGTTATTTTGCAACGGAAGTAATTCCGTCGCAATATCCGTTGCTATATTGCGACGGAATTGTTTCCGTCGCAATTCGCGATTTTTCTTGTAGTGCGAGGATAAAATCCAAACCCATAAAATCAACCACCATACCATATCACCACACAAATACCACCACACAGATATCGCCACACGGATGTCACCATACAGATATCACCACATAAAGGCATAAAAGCCAAACCACAGAGACACGAAGTCCATTGCCACAGAGGCATGCAATGCCCAATCACAGAGGCGCAAAGCCCAAACACAGAGGCATACAATGCCCATACAATTCCTCTCATAACACTATCCACAAATACATCGTAATCCCACCAACCACTTCCCAAGGTTATTAAAGACTCAACAAGCCAAGAGATACTTATAAGGACTCAAGGTCTCCACATACCCAACTCAGATTCATACCCAAAGGAATCACCCACCAACAGAGTTCATCTTAGAATATGAACATAATACATACTCAGAATAATAACCAAGGAGTAAACCAACAATACCAACTCAATAAGTCAAGATAAATGACCAAAGATCATGAATCAATACCCAAGAATCAAGGTGAAACCCTCAACAATAGATGCAAGACACACTCCAGAATTAAAGATGAAACAACAGAGTCAAAACCCACGAAACAGCACTGGAACAGAATCAGGAAAATGCACTAACGGAACAAATCGGCGGAACACAGCAGTCCGCTGGACTGGTCCACATGACGGCTGCGGAGGAGATCCACGGATCACACCACACCGCCGCACTACACCGCCACATTCATGAGGAAGGGATTGGCGGGACACATTATACCGCCACTCACTTCCGCAAGAACAATTCCCACCCAGATTACACAGAATCAAAATAGAATACACGATACTCACTTCCAGAATACGAAATATGCTCAGATTACACATCACAGAGGTCAAATAATACATGGAATCCATAACAACAATTACTCATACTCATCACAATGAAAGGATAATGAACACAAGTCCAATAATCCACAAGATAGGTTCACAGATCATCAAAACAAAGGCTAAAACCCCAAGAAATTCACAGGATTCCAAACACAAAATAATATTCATAGATCATGAGTGAAAATAGGTTTAGTGAGACATGGAAGATTACCTCTTGTAGCTCTAATCCAACCAAGCAAACACCACTCTAAGCTCAACCTCACAAGCCACTTCCACCTTCTTGATCGCCTCATTTACCCCAAGAAACCCCCCAAGAAGAGTATAATGAGAACTTAGAAAAACTATGAAAACATGAGAATGAATGCAATCTAACCAAGGATTCATACTTACCCAAACACCAAGCCTCCTAAAAGAGCAATTTTTTCTTGAAGTCTTGCCAAGATGGAAGATAGTGTATGTTTAGGGTTCTTAGGAAATGGAAGAGTGAGGAGCTTTTTTTTGCAGGAAAAGAAGAAAAGAGCGAGGGATTATTATTGCAAGGCTTTTATATGAACTTGGGAAAAATCATTACATACACATTATATATATCAATATGGTGTTAGAATAAGGATATGGACTCATTCATAAGGAATGGGCCATTCAACTAATATCACTTTAATGAATATAAGACATGGTCATTCAAAGATTGGGCCATTAAATATTTAATTTACTTATAAAGAATAAAAGGTCAAAATGGGAAAATCCCTTATAAAATTAAATCAAGGAAATTGGGCCCTTTGATAAATAAACTAGAATAGGAAATATATTTTTATTAAAGGAACGGAGCCCAATTAAATAAAATTAATCTCACGGTAGAAATAATTACCGGTGTTCAATGCTTGAATTAAATCCGGGGTATCACAGAGGCCCGGAGGGAACTCGTAAGCAAGGTGTTTGATAAAATTCCCCAACGGACTGAGGATTTGGAGCTCGAGTGTGACGTCACTCGGGATTGTATAACGAGTCCCTTTAGCTAGATTAATTGGCATTTCACTCCCTACCATATCCCGAGAGTGCAAGCTCCGATATATCCTAATCCCATCCGCTTTGCTTTAGTTATGTTTTAGTAATGTTTTAGTACCGCACAAACCTATGCCTTATCATCCTCTTATTCCTAGTTAGTTCTTGCAACTCTTACCCCTTAACATCCTAAATGCCAACACCTCATTCGATTCCAATTTGCCATCCTTGAGACTGACACTCGGGGAGTTTTGACTCATCGTTTTATCACCTTCATTACACCAATTACACCTCACCACTAAAACTAACACCTTCACAAATCTTAGACGTTAATCCTAACCGAGCTGCTGAAGGTCCAACGACACCTGAAATTAGACCCAAGGAGAAGTCCATGTTAACAACTGAGGAAAGGACTCACTCAAATCTTGATAACATTGCCAAAGATATCCTCTACAAGGCCTTAGACGAGTCATTGTTTCCTCGAGTGAGAAAGTGCAAATCTGCAAATGATATCGAGGATACCCTCATGCAAATTGGTGAAGGCGACGAGCAGGAAAAGGAAAACAAATTGACCATCGCTATGAAAAGATTCGAAGACTTCAAACTTGGAGCAAAAGGATCCATATCTGAGGACTACCAAAGAGTTGGGAGATGAAGGTCATCGCTGTAACACCCCCAAAAATGACCTATTTTTTTTCTTATTTCCACCAAACCAATTTAGACCAAATTCTCCTTTCATTTTTTTTATTCATTAATATCCTTGCGGAAGCTTACAAAATTTTATTGAGGGTATTACCGCCTTAACCATCCTAAGTGCTAAGGCTAAACCACAAAACAATAAATTATAAATCCTCAAATATGAGTCAATTATCAAAACATTTTTCAATCTTTCAATAAGATATAAAATTTAAGGGAAAGCAAGGGAGAAAACATTCCACTTACAGTTAAAGCTTATTCCTCAAAGTTCTTCAAATTTTTCTCTAATCCCTCAAGGGTTCAATGTCTCCTCCTTAAGCTTAGGGATGATTCCAACTCTTGAAGAAATAAGATGATAATTTTTTTTCTTTGATGAAGTTCACGGCAATGAGAGAAGAAGAAAGGAAGATGAATTTTTTTTCTTTTGTTGTGGGATTCGACCAAGTGAAAGAGAAGAAATAGGAGACAAAGTTATCTCATCTCATCAACAATCAAAAATTAATATAATTTATGATTAAATAAATTAATCATTTGTAACTTATATAACTCCCAATCCTTATCCTATCAAAATAAATTTGATTAATTAAAATATCTCCCATAAAAAATAAAATATTTTATTATAATAAGTATATAAATATATGTGTACATACGTTACACATATATATATGTTTATATAATATATATAACTAAAATAGATATTTATATATAACTTTATGGTCCATAGTAAAACATATACATATATACAATATACGTACAATACATATATATATTTAATCAAAATATTTTTTTTTCGTTTACCATAAAATAGTTTTACCACATAAAAATAATTTAAAAATATTTATACTATAAAATAGTTATATCACTATAATATACAATTGAAGAAGAGTAGAGACATGAAAGTTTTAATGAGATAATGGTTAAATACTTGGGATTCAAATAGAAGGGTTAAACGTGCAAATCTCTACAATAACTGAATATTTTCTTTTTCTCTCATAAAGATGAACAATATTTTCCAATTGAATAATTATTTAACTTGGTGAAAATCAGGGTATTACAATCTAACCTCCTTAAAAGAAAGCTTCGTCCCCGAAGCAGTCCTATCTGTGAAAATCAGGTATTACAATCTACCCTCCTTAAAAGAAAGCTTCGTCCCCGAAGCAGTCCTATCTTAAAACTTAGGTCCAAAAATTACGTTCTACAACTCTTGACTACAACATAAAAAAAAAACGAGGTGTTAAAATCCATCATCCTTAAAGGAAAGTTACGTCCCCGTAACTTAACTAGATACCTGATGAGAACACATATAGGCAACAAGGTACACATAAACAAAAATTTCATACCAAGCTTTCAACCAAGGAAATCTTAAAACACTTTAAACACATACCTGGAGAATGCACACCCTTGGGGTGCAATAGCCACAGTTGATCACAACATAACAACTTGCACATAAAATATCAAATAATCAATTAAATAATTAAACTAACAACCTCTCCACGAAATCCAATCTTAGATACTAGTCATATTCCTACACTTCTTTTCCCATAATGTCTTTAATTTCTATAATTCAAACCTAGGCTCTAGTACAACCTAGGCTCCAAAGGTTCGAACTGCTTTGATACCAACTAGTAACACCCCCAAAAACGGCCTATTTTTTTTTCCTATTTCCACCAAACCAATTTAGACCAAATTCTCCTTTCATTTTTTATTCACTAATATCATTGCGGAAGCTTACAAAATTTTATTGAGGGTATTACTGCCTTAAGCATCCTAAGTGCTAAGGCTAAACCACAAAACAATAAATTATAAATCTTCAAATATGAGTCAATTATCAAAACATATTACAATCTTTCAATAAGATATAAAATTTAAGGGCAAGCAAGGGAGAAAACATTCCACTTACAGTTAAAGCTTATTCCTCAAAGTTCTTCAAATTTTTCTCTAATCCCTCAAGGGTTCAATGTCTCCTCCTTAGGCTTAGGGATGATTCCAACTCTTAAACAAATAAGATGATAATTTTTTTTTCTTTGATGAAGTTCACGGCAATGAGAGAAGAAGAAAGGAAGATGAATTTTTTTTTCTTTTGTTGTGGGATTCGGCCAAGGGAAAGAGAAGAAATAGGAGACAAAGTTATCTCATCTCATCATCAATCAAAAATTAATATAATTTATGATTAAATAAATTAATCATTTGTAGCCAAAGACCTTGTGATCAAGTGGCATCCGGTGTCTCAATTAACATTCCAACATTGATGATAGGAGTGGGTTCGAGCCTCAGTGGAGTCAATTGTTGACTCGTTGTGCTTCAGTAGGTTGAGAAAGTAATTATGAATAGATGCTACATTGTCACATGGTCAGTGGTACTAAAAAAAATAAATCATTTGTAACTTATATAACTCCCAATCCTTATCCTATCAAAATAAATATGATTAATTAAAATATCTCCAATCAAAAATAAAATATTTTATTATAATAAGTATAAAAATACTAGTTTTATGCACGAATGGGTTAATGCCCAATGTTTATATTTAAATAAATATTTAAAAGTATATCAATGCAAGATTATATAGGAGAAGTTTATACATGGGTAATTAAATGTCGAATTTTTTTATTTAAATATTTAACTCAAGTAATTAAATGTCGAATTTTTTTATTTAAATATTTAACTCAACGTATATGAATTCGAATTTTTTTATTTAAATATTTAACTCAACGTATATGAATCCAAGATAATATAGAAAATTCATTATAATTATGTATATGAATCCAAGATAATATAGAAAATTCATTATAATTATTACTATGAATCCAAGATAATATAGAAAATTCATTATAATTATTACTAAAATAAATGTTTGCAACCTTGTAAAATCGATAGTCTAAATATTTGGTTTAAAAACGATAGTCTAAATAAATTCTCTTTTTAATTTGAATTTTTCTAAGTGTTCTTAATTCTCTTTTGAGTAACGTTGTCATTGTCTTCATCTTTACTATTTGTTCTCTTCCTTTTTGTTGGTAGTGTGTTATTTGCAATTCGGTTATTGATGGTAGCATAGATGACAACGTCATGTAATGAGATTATGATATAGGAGCTATGGACTTTCCGTTAGGTGTTCTGCTTGGGGTTCATTTGGTTCAACCATTATTGTTGAATGAGTTACTGTGGATAAAGAAATCCCTAGTTTAAGAAAAAAGATTAAATAAATTAATAAAAATTTAAAATTTTAAAATATTATGTATTCCAAAGATATTAAAAGGTAGTTTCTCGCTTCAATTTGCTGGGTAATGGGTTATTTGAGTACTTTCATTGTCAACAAATCCCCAAGTAGTTAATATGATTGGTTTCAAACTATTCTTTTTTTATTTTTTTTCATGGTATTAAAGAAATAAATATGTATCATTTTTTGGTGTAACTACTAATTTATTTAATTCAATAAGAGTAAAATAGAGTGATTCCGCTTCAATTTGTTGGGTTATTATTACTCTCTTTGTCAACCAATCCCCAAGTAGTTAATATAATTAGCTTCAAATTATTTTGATTTTTTTTCATAGTATTAAGAAAATACTTGGTAAATAAATATATAACATTATTTTGTACTATAACTTTGATAATTAATTACAAGATATTGTAAAAATAAGATAATGGACAATGTAATGAATATCAATTGATACATTTGAATGTAAAGAATCTTTGCATGAGATAAAATAAAGACAATATAACTAATGAAATTATTTCTCTTATTTAATTTAATTTTTTGATAATGAATAATTTTTTCAAATAAAGGTAGTGTAGACACATAATTCTAAATTAAAGAAATACATATGTATCATTTTTTGTTGTAGCTACTAATTTATTTAATTTAATAAGAGTGAAATAGAGTGAGAAACTTAATTATGTCAAATTTGATTGAGATGAGGTTCAAACCTAAGATCTTTCTTATAGAAATTAATGGGTAAGTTAAAAGTTAACGGAATATTAACGGAGAAGAGAATATTTACCGGAAAACTTAACAGATAATTATAAAAGTAAGGTTAAATTAGGTAATCTCTATTAATAATATTAATCTGACTTATCTTAACCATCTATTTGATTAAATAATTAATCTGAACCATCCATTTCATTAAATAATTTGACCGCCATTTTTTCTACCAATTTTAGGCCTAACTCTCTTTGGCTCTTATTAGTATAGTAGATATATGTACATATGTTACACACACACACACACACACACACACATATATATATATATATATAATCAAAATATTTTTTTTCTTTTACCATAAAATAGTTTTACCACATAAAAATAATTTCAAAATATTTATACTATAAAATAGTTTTATTACTTAATATACAATTGAAGAAGAGTAGAGACATGAAAGTTTTAATGGTTTGATGGTTAAGTACTTGGGATTCAAATGAAAGGGTTTAAAGGTTTAAATCTCTATTGATATGATAACTGAATATTTTCTTTTTCTCTCATAAAGATGAACAATATTTCCCAATTGAATAATTATTTAACATAGTGAAACTTAAAACAACGAGTACTACTCAAATATTCAGCGACTTGAAGTACGAATTTGAAAAAGAAACACTGACTGAGGAGGAACCTGAGACAAGGAATGTGGCATTGGTCGCAAATCAGCAACCAAACAATGAGTACTACTCAAATATTCAACGACTTGAAGTATGAATTTGAAAAAAAAAACACTGACTGAGGAGGAACCTGAGACGAGAAATGTGGCATTGGTTGCAAATCAGCAACCATCATCGTCAACAATAAGGTCAAATTCTAACTCCTCTGATTTATTCACTGGCGATCAACTTGCTTTGTTTATGAGAAAATTCAAGAGATTCATGAGGAAAAACCAGCCTCATGACAACTCGGGCAAGCCAAGAACGTCGAGATATAGACACACTGAAAAACCAAGTGGATCGAGAACACGTGGTACCGAGGAAGTGGAGATGTTGTGCTATAACTGCAGAAAACCTAGACATTTCAAAGCTGAATGTCCTTATCCAATTGTTAAGAAGCATCAAGAAGAATACGACAACTATAAGAAGAGTTCGGGAAATCACAACAACCCGAGGAGTACATCCAATGACACAAATGAGCAACCTAACTACTCTGGTAACAACCCGAAGAGTGATAGACGAAGGAAAGCTCTAGCTGTGGAAGAAAAGCCAGAAGACAAGAATGACGAGCCATGCACGTCGAGCTCCAGTTCAGAGAGTGATAGCGTAGAAGATGAGAAGGGACTCCTTTGTCTCTTTAGCTAAGAGGAACCAGACGAAGAACTATGTCTTATGGCAGAATAAGATGAGGTAACTTCTCCAAACTACTCTTTTAATTACAATTCTGAGTCTAGCTATCATGAGAATCCTAGGGAAGCATTCGAGAGAATGATGAAGGAATTCGATGATGTTAAATGTACACATTTTAAACTTAAGGAAAAGAATGCTCTACTATTGACAGAAAGACAAGATCTCGAGGACTTAAAGTCCAATAATACTGAGATGCTTGAATCTATATGTAACCCCTCGGTTTTTCCGACCAAGTTAAGGTTTGAAATTTTTTTTTTTTAGCTATGACATTTGTGAGAAGGTATCCCGGTGTTCGAAAGAATTTTTTTGACTAGTTATTAATGAGCTGCGATTTACGTACCAGTCACGAACCGTAAAATTTTAAAGGATGCTTATACAGTTTGAATTTTCCTAGAGGATAGATTATTAAGTATGATACGATTAAGCCTGAACTTTCTAGTTAGTCCAAGTGAAAATTTAAACGGACTGTTTTTGGAGACATTAACTTCTTGGGAGGCTTGAGAGCCGGGGCCCGGAAGTTAGTGAAATGTTTGACTTTACGGGAGGCCTGCGGGAGCCGTGGCCCGAAAGTTATTGAGATGTTTGACTTCTTGGGAGGCTTGAGAGCCGGGGCCCGGAAGTTAGTGAAATGTTTGACTTTACGGGAGGCCTGCGGGAGCCGTGGCCCAAAAGTTATTGAGATGTTTGACTTCTTGGGAGGCTTGAGAGCCGGGGCCCGGAAGTTAGTGAAATGTTTGACTTTACGGGAGGCCTGCGGGAGCCGTGGCCCGAAAGTTATTGAGATGTTTGACTTCTTGGGAGGCTTGAGAGCCGGGGCCCGGAAGTTAGTGAGATGTTTGACTTCGCGGGAGGCTTGAGAGCCGGGGCCCGGAAGTTAGTGAGATGTTTGACTTCGCGGGAGGCTTGTGAGCCGGGGCCCCGAAGTTATTGAGATGTTTGACCTGCGGGAGGCATGAGTGCCGCAGCCCGAGGTTCTTGAGAACCTTCTGAGATTACCCTACACTTATCCAGAGAGAGAAACTAAGTAATTTTACTAACTATAAAAAAAATCTAGTTTCTCCGTAACTAGATCGCTGAATAAAATGTCACAAGTTCTGAACAGTAAAGTGTGTGTTGTTAAACTCACTTTTGAATTAAATGATGGAATTCTCGGAGATGAAAGTATTATATGTTGATGGCACTCATACACTATATTTTACTGTTAATCTGAGTGCAGGTAGATTGCAACGGATGGGTAAAGTTTACAGTATTAAGTATTGTGTTATTTTGAAACCTTTGTTTACTTTCGAGTGACAATGGATTTCCTTACTTAGCCGTCGTGCTAACTACCCTTCATTGTGTCCTTTATCAGATGGAATCTAGTGTGGGCTCATGGAGCCCAGCGGACTCCGATCCATCGGAGTTCGAGTTCCCGGTACTAGATTACGACGACTATGCCCAGTACATACTTGATGGAGACCCGTACGCCCCCGGCTATGCACCAGATCCGCCTGTACTGACTTGTACTCCTGATCCTACTCCCACTGCTGTCTCACCGGCGGTACCGGTTTGGTCCCCGGCCCTTGTCGAGCCGTTGTGTCCCTTTGACGTCATCCAAGCTAGCTATGGGTTTTATCCCATAGAGGTCTTACCCGATAGTGATCCTCTTGAGTTTGTGGTTCGCTATCCCTACCCGTGGGACCCGAGTCCCTCAGGCTATCACGATGAGTGGATGATGTATATCAATACTTGCAAGTTTCTGGACCACATCACCTGGTTTGAGGGTGAGTGGCATGTCGTTTGGGGCACCTACACTGGCCCGGTGTACCACTCGTTAGACTAGGTAGTGTCTAGGGTGGGGAGTCAAGTCTGATCTTTTGTGTACATATATCTTTTGTAGCTATGCCAGTTTTAGAATGATTAGCAAAGTCGGGTCTAGCTTAACTCTTTCGATGGGCTGTATTTTAAAAACCTTGGTTCTTTTGGTAGCCAGTTCAACTACACTTTATCAATGCTATGAAAATGCATTTTAAGTTGATGGTTATGTTAATATAGTGCGGTATCCTTATCTTAGCCTGTGCATCTAGAACGAATCCTATCTGAATGTGTTTGGGTTTAGTCTAGGTGTGGCGGTAACTACTCCGGTTGTTCGGTACAACCGAGCCGGGGTGTTACAAATTGGTATCAGAGCCCTGTTTCGAGTCAGAATCTCAAGTCAAACTTTTTTTGAGTCAGCTCTAGTGTCGAGTTAACCAAGTTTTGAAGTCAGCTTAGGTTCGTTAAGACTAATCTAAGTTATGGTTAAAGTTTGACGAGTACAAGTTCAGAGCAGAGCTGGAATAGAGGCCGGGTGGCATAAAGAAGGGGGTATTTCACTTTTTACTCCGCAAAATCTCACGATTCTGGTCGTTGAATAATGTGATCAATATCTGTGTTTTCTTGCATGTGTTTGCTTAAGCTGTTGTGAGTGAACATGCTAGCGTAATGCGTTGATTACCCTATACTATGTTGAGACCCTTGCTTAGAGGGTGTGATAAGGATGAATGTTAGGAAGGACTGTATAGGACTTGAGTAGGTGCTATACTAACTGCCTAACTAGCTAATTCCGAGAGGACTTTTATACCTCGAGTACTAACTTGGGATTATCGTCCAGCAAAGATGCCGCCGAGACGGAATGCGCCTGCGGGTAACGAAAATAACCTCTCTGCGATAGATCGAATGGTTTAGGCAATGGAGAGAATGGCTGAGTTTATGCTAGCTCAGCAAGGTCAAAACCAAAACCAGGGACAGCCACGGGTGGATTATGCTAAGGCAATAGCCAGCCGACAGCCACCGTACTACGCAGGTGAATTTTGGAGGAGTGGATCCGAACGTTCGATAAGTTGCTCAACGCAGTGAATTGTCCTGCGAATCAACGAGTATCCTCTGCAGTCTATTACCTGACGAAAGCCGCAGACAACTGGTGGGCGACGGTCGGACCTAATCTCCTGCAAGACCCAGCATTTGGTTGGGAAGAATTCAAGGTGGAATTGAGGGAACAATTCTACACCGAGCGTATCAAAGGGATTAAGTGCGAGGAGTTTCTGCGATTGAAACAGAAGGGAGCGACCATCCAGGAATACTATGATCAGTACGTTGAGCTAATGCGATTTGCTCAAGAGATCGTACCGGATGAGGCGAGTAAGGCGAGAAGATTCGTTCGAGGGTTGGACTGGAGTATAAGGGGAATGATCGCACCTTTCATGTGCTCTACCTTGAAGGAGGCATATGATAGAGCCTCGGATCATTATCAAGTATACCTGGACCAACAGGAAGTCTACGGCCGAAGCAAGAGGAAAGCTGAAGACAAGTCTCGGAGGCTTCCGACGGGAAACAAGAAGGCTAACCAAGGCAACTTCAACCCAGTGCGAGGAAGAGAAGGGGCCAATCAGGGGAGCCGTCCTGCTTGCCCAAGATGTGGTAGGAATTACCCCGGAGTAAACTGTCAAGGGATGAAGATCAAATGTTACAGGTGTGGTCTCCTGGGGCACAAATCTTTTCAGTGCCGAAGTCAAGAAGACAGTTCCCAAAAGCCTCTGCAGAATGTGAATCAGGGAAGGAGATTCAATGGGAATGCCGGCTGGAATTCAGCAGGAGCAGAAGAAAGGATGACCAACTCCCAGTCTGTAAATTTGGGAAGGCTAGCGAATGCCACGCCTGGTTCCAACCACAAGGGAAAGCAGGTGATGGGAGAAAGCAGCGGAGAGAAACAAGGCAAGATTTACGTCGTCAATAGCGCTCAGGCTCAGGCTAGCGACGCCGTAACTGGTACTTTCCCCATAAACTCAGTGCTTGGATTAGTCCTATTTGATACTGGGGCTACCAATTCATTTATATCGGGGCTACCAATTCATTTATATCCTCTGCGTTCGCTGATAAACTAAAGTTAAGGCCTACGACTAAGTTAGATCTAAATGTCACAACGGCTTCGGGAGTAGTAGTATCTTGTACGGATGGTTATGACGATGTTGCGATAGAAATAGCTGGATTTAATTGTCCCGGAAATCTCATTCGTTTTGAACTCGAAGGCATCGACGTAGTACTCGGGATGGATTGGTTGGATAAGTACAAAGCTCGGATCGTGTGTAATGAGCGAAAAATTGTCGTACAAGGACAAAAGGGAAGGAGAATATCCTACCGAGGGATTGGCAAGCAACCCGAGCCAAGGTTGTTGATGATGCAGAAATTAAAGAAGTGCGTTCGCCAGGGATGCGAAGCATATCTCTGCTTGGTGCAAGACGCCGAAGTAGAAGAACTCGAGATGGATCAAATTCCAATTGTACGTGAATTTCCTGACGTATTCCCCGATGATCTCACTGAGATGCCACCAGAAAGGGAAGTGGAATTCATCATCGATCTTGTACCAGGAACCTCACCAATCTCAAAAGCGCCTTATCGGATGGCACCCAAAGAGATGGCGGAGCTGAAGGCACAATTGGCGGAGTTATTGGAAAAAGGATTTATTAGGCCAAGTGTGTCACCTTGGGGCGCACCAGTGTTGTTCGTGAAGAAGAAAGATGGGAGTCTTAGACTGTGCATTGACTATAGGGAACTCAATCGAGTCACAGTAAAGAACAAGTACCCGTTGCCCAGGATCGATGATCTATTTGAACAGTTGAAAGGAGCGGGTGTATTCTCGAAGATTGACCTACGGTCAGGGTATCACCAAGTACGAGTAGCGAAAGAGGATGTGCCTAAAACGGCGTTTCGGACAAGGTACGGGCACTATGAGTTCATAGTCATGCCATTCGGAGTGACTAACGCCCCGGGAACCTTTATGGATTTGATGAACCGAATTTTCCATCCATACCTGGATAAATTCGTCGTCGCTTTCATAGATGACATCTTAGTCTACTCTAAGACAACGGAGGAACACGAGGAACATCTCAGGACAGTGTTACAGACACTGAGGGAAAAGAAACTTTTCGCAAAACTTTCAAAGTGCGAATTTTGGAAAAGAGAAGTCACATTTCTTGGTCACGTAATCACCAAGGAAGGAATAAGGGTGGATCCAGCCAAGATACGAGCGGTAATTGAATGGGAAGTGCCCAAATCAGTTACGGAAATCCGCAGTTTCTTAGGTTTGGCGGGTTATTACCGAAGGTTTGTTCAAGACTTCTCGAAGATAGCAAGACCACTGACGAACTTGCTCAAAAAGACGGCCAGGTATAGTTGGGACGAAGAATGCGAGCAGGCATTCCAGGAGCTTAAGAAGAGATTGACCACCGCTCTAGTGTTAACTCTACCTGTTGGAACGGAAGGTTATGAGTTGTATACTGATGCGTCTCACAAAGGACTAGGATGTGTCCTCATGCAAGATGGAAGGGTAATAGCGTATGCTTCTCGACAATTGAAAACTCATGAAGCTAACTACCCGACACATGACTTGGAACTGGCAGCAGTAGTATTCGCTCTCAAAATTTGGCGACACTATCGCTATGGAATTTCATGCAAGGTTTATACAGATCACAAGAGTTTAAAGTACATCTTCACTCAGAGGGATCTCAACTTAAGACAAAGGAGATGGTTGGAGTTGATCAAAGACTATGACTTGGAAATTCAGTATCACGAGGGCAAGGCAAACAAAGTGGCTGATGCTTTGAGCCGAAAGACAAACCATGCTCTTTGGATATTACCCGAGCAGTTATGTAAGGAGTTTCAAGGACTCAATCTGGAAGTGAAAATGCGTGGTCAAGAGGAACAAGAGAAGAAATTATATTACATGTCGGCCACTCCAACCCTATTTGAGGAAATAAAGCGTGCACAAGGAGAGGACAATTGGGTGGAGAGCATCAAGGAGAAAATGGTTGATGGAAAACATGGACCATTTGAACTACACCCGGATGGGAGCGTAAGATTCCAAGGAAGATGGATAATACCCAAAGGGTGTAAGAAGATAATGGAGCAAATAATGAAAGAAGGCCATTACACACCTTATTCAGTTCATCCTGGTGGGGATAAATTGTATAAGGACTTGAAACAAAACTTTTGGTGGTCGGGCATGAAGAATGATGTGGCTAAATTTGTGGCGAGATGTTTGAACTGTCAAAGGGTCAAGGCAGAAAGAAGTAAACCAAAGGGATTACTGCAACCATTAGAGATTCCGCAGTGGAAGTGGGACTCAATTTCTATGGATTTCGTGGGAGGATTGCCTAGAACCAAGGCGGGAAACGATCAAGTGTGGGTCGTTGTCGATCGACTGACCAAGACAGCAAGATTCATTCTGATGAACAAAACATGGTCAATGGAGAAATTGGCAAGGGCCTATGTTAAGCACGTGGTTAAACACCACGGGGTAGCACGAGATATTGTTTCAGACCGAGATTCACGATTTCTATCACGTTTTTGGGGAGCGTTACAAATGGCAATGGGCACTCAACTCAAACTGAGTACGGCTTTTCACCCTGCCACTGATGGCCAAACGGAACGAACAATACAAACGTTGGAAGATATGCTTAGAGGTTGCGTGTTCGATTTCAAGGGTTCATGGGACGAACAGTTGGATTTGATAGAATTTTCCTATAACAACAGCTACCATGCGAGTGTAGGAATGGCACCTTATGAGGCATTATATGGGCGAAAATGTCGAAGTCCTCTGTGCTAGGGCGACAAAAGCGATGTCGTTACACTTGGACCTTAGTACCTCCAAGAGACTATTGAGGCAATCAAGATAATTCAAGGGAGGATGAAAGTTGCGCAGGATCGACAAAAGTCGTACGCCGATTTGAAGCGACAGTTCACCGAATATCAAGTTGGGGAGAAGGTATTACTGAAAGTATCACCCACTAGAGGAGTCAGGAGGTTTGGGAGGAAAGGGAAGTTGAGCCCTCGTTATATAGGACCTTATGAAATTCTAGAAAGGATAGGGAATTTAGCCTATCGACTGGCCCTACCGATTGAGCTTGATAAAGTACATAACGTATTCCATGTTTCTCAACTTAAACGGTATGTACCTGACGCATCCCATGTATTGGAACCAGAAGAACTAGAGATGGATGATTTGTTGACATACGAGGAAAGGCAAATTCGAATCTTGGACTCAAAAACACGAGATACAAGGAGGAAATCGGTCAAAATGATCAAAGTCCAATGGTCGAACCACAGTCCCGAGGAAGCTACATGGGAGTTGGAAAGCGATATGATGGGACGTTATCCGGAATTATTTAACTCAGGTGCGTGGAATCGATCTAACTTGTATGTGCCTAAATAAATTACGTATTAAGACTAGACATGTTAGAAATTCATTATGGGTAAAAGAAGGTGGGTAGTAGTCTACTTTGAATCCAAGGAAGACGAAAAGGAAGTTTCGAGGACGAAACTATTTTTAAGGGGGGAAGACTGTAACCCCTCGGTTTTTCCGACCAAGTTAAGGTTTGAATTTTTTTTTTTAGCTATGACATTTGTGAGAAGGTATCCCGGTGTTCGAAAGAATTTTTTTGACTAGTTATTAATGAGCTGCGATTTACGTACCGGTCACGAACCGTAAAATTTTAAAGGATGCTTATACAGTTCGAATTTTCCTAGAGGATAGATTATTAAGTATGATACGATTAAGCCTGAACTTTCTAGTTAGTCCAAGTGAAAATTTAAACGGACTGTAAGGGTAAAATTGTTACGGACCTTCGTACCTATATTTCGGGAGATACCAAAAAATTCCCAATTTTAGCGGTTATTGACGGGATTATTTTTAGGATAATTTTGGTGTTAGAACTTTCCCGAATTAAGTTATAATCCTCCGAACTTTCATCTGATTTAACCCCAAACTGGCAAAATAAGTTTTACTTTTCAAGAGCTACCATGGGGAGTTGACATGTGGCACCCTTAATTACCACATAGTAAATTTAATTAATGCTTGTCATAAGAGGTATGGGAATGTTATACTTGTTTCTTAAACTTCAAGCCAAACTCTCCATCACCATCTCTCTCATCTCCCATATTTTCGAAAATATTAGAAGGAAAAGAAGATAAAGGAAATCTTAGTCTTCTACATTGTGATCCAAGGACTCCCTAGCTATCTCTCCAACTCAAGTGCTCTATTATAGGTAAAAACTTTAGTTTTGTTCGGTTAAAACCTTCCTAGGACTTAAGTTTAAACTAAAGGTTCATGAAAATGTTGTTATTATGGTGATTTTTGTTTAGGATCTTCGGTGAAAGATTTGAAGGAGGAAATCATCGACTTTCTATGGTTTTAAAATCTTCTAGAGAGGTAAGGAATCCCTTAAGTTGGTTTAGTCACTTGAAGGTGTTCAAATGCTAGTAAATTATGGGACTAGGATTTTTATTTAAAAATTACGTGTTAAGTTTATGGATCTACAAGTTAGCTCAAGAAACTACACTTTGGATTTTTGGTAATTTTTATATGCATGTTCATAGTTACTTTATGCACGTATATGTTGTGTTTATGTCCATATAGGCTTATGCTTGTGAAAATGGTGGAAAATCGGGACGTTACAACCCCGTTCTCGCGGCCCGAAGTGGGCAGAATCGGATGGACGCGGCAGTGGACGCGCGTCCACCGCGCGTCCATCGCGGAAGAAGGCTTCGGCGTCACGGCCGAAAGGCCGGACGCAACCACGGACGCGAGTCCGCTGCGCGTCCGTGGCGTCCAGATTTCGGCGACAAATGCCGAACCAGCGGACGCGGCTCGGACGCACGCGTCCGCCGTGCGTCCGCTGCTGCGGGCAATCGCGAGTCCGTGCGTCGCGGACTCGTTTTCGACCGAACTTTTCCCCGATGTTTTTATTCCCGAGTGTTATGATGTTTGGAAGGCCTACGGGCAACCGAGTAACTTTTTGAAAGCTCGAATATTATCTTTGTAAATTATATTTATTAACTTGGAGAAAAATGGTGTTTTTAAGAAATAAATGTGACTCTTGTCACTTGGATTTTCATGGTGAAAAATCATTAACAAATATGTGTATTTTGGAAACATATTTGCATAAGTATAACTGTTTTGAGTCATCATGTGAATATACTAATTAACTCAAGGAAGAAAGAATGGTTGAAAACCTTAGTTTCTGGATAATGTTGTTGAAGACATTAACTTCTTGGGAGGCTTGAGAGCTGGGGCTCGGAAGTTAGTGAAATGTTTGACTTTACGGGAGGCCTGCGGGAGCCGTGGCCCGAAAGTTATTGAGATGTTTGACTTCTTGGGAGGCTTGAGAGCCGGGGCCCGGAAGTTAGTGAGATGTTTGACTTCGCGGGAGGCTTGAGAGCCGGGGCCCGGAAGTTAGTGAGATGTTTGACTTCGCGGGAGGCTTGTGAGCCGGGGCCCCGAAGTTATTGAGATGTTTGACCTGCGGGAGGCATGAGTGCCGCAGCCCGAGGTTCTTGAGAACCTTCTGAGATTACCCTACACTTATCCAGAGAGAGAAACTAAGTAATTTTACTAACTATAAAAAAAATCTAGTTTCTCCGTAACTAGATCGCTGAATAAAATGTCACAAGTTCTGAACAGTAAAGTGTGTGTTGTTAAACTCACTTTTGAATTAAATGATGGAATTCTCGGAGATGAAAGTATTATATGTTGATGGCACTCATACACTATATTTTACTGTTAATCTGAGTGCAGGTAGATTGCAACGGATGGGTAAAGTTTACAGTATTAAGTATTGTGTTATTTTGAAACCTTTGTTTACTTTCGAGTGACAATGGATTTCCTTACTTAGCCGTCGTGCTAACTACCCTTCATTGTGTCCTTTATCAGATGGAATCTAGTGTGGGCTCATGGAGCCCAGCGGACTCCGATCCATCGGAGTTCGAGTTCCCGGTACTAGATTACGACGACTATGCCCAGTACATACTTGATGGAGACCCGTACGCCCCTGGCTATGCACCAGATCCGCCTGTACTGACTTGTACTCCTGATCCTGCTCCCACTGCTGTCTCACCGGCGGTACCGGTTTGGTCTCCGGCCCCTGTCGAGCCGTTGTGTCCCTTTGACGTCATCCAAGCTAGCTATGGGTTTTATCCCATAGAGGTCTTACCCGATAGTGATCCTCTTGAGTTTGTGGTTCGCTATCCCTACCCGTGGGACCCGAGTCCCTCAGGCTATCACGATGAGTGGATGATGTATATCAATACTTGCAAGTTTCTGGACCACATCACCTGGTTTGAGGGTGAGTGGCATGTCGTTTGGGGCACCTACACTGGCCCGGTGTACCACTCGTTAGACTAGGTAGTGTCTAGGGTGGGGAGTCAAGTATGATCTTTTGTGTACATATATCTTTTGTAGCTATGCCAGTTTTAGAATGATTAGCAAAGTCGGGTCTAGCTTAACTCTTTCGATGGGCTGTATTTTAAAAACCTTGGTTCTTTTGGTAGCCAGTTCAGCTACACTTTATCAATGCTATGAAAATGTATTTTAAGTTGATGGTTATGTTAATATAGTGCGAATCCTTATCTTAGCCTGTGCATCTAGAACGAATCCTATCTGAATGTGTTTGGGTTTAGTCTATGTGGCGGTAACTACTCCGGTTGTTCGGTACAACCGAGCCGGGGTGTTACACTATAAGTCAGCTCGAGAAGCAAATTCATCTATTTAAGGAAGAATGTAAAACAAAAGATGATAGAGAGCACAATTTACGTGAGGTAATTGCGATGTTCACTAATTCATCCAAAATAATGGATCGAATGGTGGATGATCAAAGACCGTGTGGGAGTAGAACCGGACTTGGTTACAACTCTAGCTCTCATTCACATGCCCTCTTAACGCGACCAACAGACCCTTCTATAAGTGGATGTTTGAATTCTGTTTTTGTCCACGGACAAACCGGAAACCTTGAGCCAATGAGTAATGCTAATAATGGGAAGGAACCACAATCAACGAGCCAATCTAAGGATTCGACTGAAACATGAATTATGGAACCTATGAAAAGATGTTCCTCATACGGTAACCCGAGGAGTCATCAAACGACTCGGTACAGACCTCGTGCACAAAACCATAATGGTTATGCTGCCGATGGCCAACCAAGAGGAAACAACCAATCAAAAGGAATATCCCATAGCAAAAAGATGCAACACTATTCACAGAGGCAACGCAAAGGTAGACCTCAGGGTAGGCCGAGTTCTTACCCGAATAGTGTTAAGGGTTTCAAAAATCTCTCAAGAAGGCATATGGGCGGTGTCGGAAGACTCTATCCTAGTGACGAGGACTGGTTCATGGACTATGAACCTATGACAAGAGAAAAATTTTTGCTCACACATAGACATAAGTAGACCTCGTACACCAGGATAAACACGAATAAACAAACACCGTCTATTCAAAAGGTTTATTCACCTAGGTCTTCTCAAGCCTATTATGCTATTCCATATAATTATCGCGTTTTAAATAGGTATCGGGGACCAAGGATGAACCTTACAAGTTCTAGATATGCATGGATGCCCAAGCTAACTACTAACCCTCCAGGACCGAAGAAGGTATGGGTATCTAAAACAACCTAATCTTTGGTTGTAGGGCAATGGGACCATATGGTACGTAGACAGTGGATGCTTAAGACACATAACTTGAAACAACTCAGAATTGAGAAATTTCGAAGAGAAGAATGGTCTTAAAGTTGTATTTGGAGGAAATTCCAGCGGACGAACCATAGGCATGGGAAATGTCACGAAGAATGGTCTAACTATTCACGAAGTATCATTTGCTGAAGGACTGAGATTTAATCTTTTGAGCACAAGTCAATTTTGTGACAAAGGATACAAAGTGGAATTCTCAAAGGATTTAGGCCACGTTATCTCAGAAAAGGATCATGAAATTGTGTTGACTGGAAGGAGAAGAAAGAACATGTACGTAGTTGCATGGGATTCAATGAAGTCGAACACTTGCTTGATTGATAAAAACAAAAATGACCTAAGTTGGGAATGGCATCACAAACTTAACCATCTCAACTTCAAGGCCATCAATAAGCTTGCAAGAAAAGAATTGGTAGAGGGACTACCTAATGTGACTTATGACAAGGATAAGATTTGTGAAGCCTGTAAAAAAGGGAAATAATGGGAAGACTCATCTCAAAGCATTCAATGAATGTGCTGATGAAGGCTTATTCATGGGATATTCAGACATAAGTAAAGCTTTCAGAATACTAAATAAGCGAACTATGGTGATAGAGGAATCTATTCATGTAGTCTTTGACGAATCATCATTAAGTCATGATGTTGATAAGTTGAAAACTAATGTGGATCAGTTAAGTATTCAAGAAAACATGAGGACTAAGGAGAATGAGAATTCATCCGAGGACAAAGAGTCTGATTCTCTAGAGGAAGAGGAATTTCCAGACTTCTCAAAGTATCTGCCGAATACTTCACATACTCTCGAAGTGTTGCAAGACATTTCTATTGAGCAAGGTCAACCCGAAATACACCAAGATGTTCTTACTCAAGATATTCCTACTATAGATGAAGGAGCACCTCCAACAACTCTTCAACCAGATCTAAGGTGGTTGAGGAATCACCCTCAAGATCAAGTTATTGGAGATGTACACGATGGAGTAAGAACTCGTGCATCTATGCGTGAATGCATGATGGCATGCTTCATATCACAGATAGAATCCAAGACAATAGACGAAGCATTGAATGACTCAGACTGGGTCATTGCCATGCAAGATGAGCTCCATCAATTTGAAAGGAACAATGTATGGGTATTAGTTCCTCGACCCACTCATCAAAATGTCATTGGGACAAAATGGGTTTTTAGGAATAAGATGGATGAGCAAGGAGTCATTGTTAGGAATAATCTGCGCCCCTTTGCACTCGGTACTCAAACCAATTGATTTTTATTTGATTGCCCATGGCAACGCATAATCTTGTCACCAATGGTCCAATGAAAATGGATCTCACAGTGTCTTGCTGCTGAGCAAGTAACCAGTTTTTGCAAATCATGCCCATATTCACTGAGTTCCTAGTATCCATGCTCCAAAGCATGAATAAATTTGCCTTGGAAATCCTATCACATGTTTCTGGCCTACCACCCCAGGAATGTGCAATGATCTTTCATATTACCTTCAAATCTTCCCGCATAATTTGGGATAATCTTACCCTAGACCCAACCCAATCAATTCCTGGTCTAGCAACCATGGCCCAGTATTTCCTTAGGGCGTCCTGGTTACCAAAGTCCCATCTAAGTCTCCGGTACCAATGCTTGGTTTGATCTTCTTCGTCGTAAAACCCTAATAGAACTCCTAATGTGTTGACTGAGATGTTGTGGTCTTCGTTGAAAAGTCAATATCTGATTGTCGGGCTGTGTAGGTCTCCTATCACTCCTGTCACTTGTAGACTCGCTATGAACTCGTAAACCAGCGGTGCAAATGTGTCTTGTCTCCAACTTAGCAAGTTGTTCCAGTATGGCTCGTGAATCAACCTCTCCAATCTATACTTGCATTCATAAGATTCCAAAATGGATAGATCTACATATTTCCATTGCGTGATTAGAAGCTGGAGGAGCTGCCTATATCTATCTCGCATTGCCAGTGTCATCAACAGAATTTGATTCCAAGTTGGAACCTCTACATACCTTGTCCCTTCATGCATTTTACTAGATTCCCCCATTAGGGCCTTTCCCTTGCAGGTTCTTTCAACGTTTCATTGTGCAAAAGAGCTTTGGGATGACATTTTCCTATAGGACAAATAAATGCAATATAATACAAGGAAACATTTCTCATTCTCAATCCGGAATTCATCAATATGACACACATTATAATATCAAATATTCTCATAACAAATATCATCACTTCAACAATTTTGGCAACAACTTGATCTTTCCCATATAATGTTCAAGTAGCAACTTTTCATATTCTAGAGGCAATTTTTACTCTTAAAGTCAACATAAAAGTCAACTTCATCTTCTTCCTCAAGACTAGGTTGAAGTTGAAAAATGGAGTGAACATAAAAGCTCAAATTTCATCAAATAAAATGTTAGAACTAGCAATGTAGCACCTAAGGAGCACTAAAGTTTCAAACATTTCTACCTATGCTCTATATTTCATCTAGAAATCCAACATAACAAGAAAATGCCCAAATCATATAGGGTTTATAATCTAGGTACCAATAAGTTGCAAATCATGGAATTTTTCATCATCTAATAGCAATGTAAGCTTCACATAAGTCTTAAAAGTGATTTCATAACCAAATAATCTTAGAACAACTTCAAGCAATAAAAACCCATAGAGATATGCTTAAGAAAAATGGACTCTAGCATTTAAGCAAACGGAAGAAAGGGAGGACATGTTTGACCTCTTGAATGGCCTTGAAAGGTGAAGAAAGCTTAAAAGCTTGCAAAAAAATGTCTTGGGGAGGAAGTATTTTTTACCTTGGAGGAAGTTTTTGCTCGTGGATGTGAAGAAATGAGGTGGGGAAGGGTTTTAAACTACTTCACGCGAAATTCCCGCGAAGTTTCTGGTGCTCGTCCACGCCGCCTACACGCGTGGATGTGGGCATGGACGGTTACTAGTTTAAGTCCACGCTAACTCCACATGTGGATTCAGGAGTGGATGCGTTATGTGCGTTTTACCTTGACTGCTTTCCCTTCTTTTGCTAATGGTGATGATTTGTTAATTGATTGTGGACAATTTATGCCTCCCAAATGCATAATCTGCGCTTGTTAGCTTAAACGGGGCTATATAAACAAGATTAAAGCGATTAAAAAGGAAAACAACTTAACAATGTGAGTAAAAGACTTGATTAAATAAAAGATAACATTGGGATTGCCTCCCAAGTGCGCCATGATTTAACGTCTCCGGCTAGCCGTGGTGTGCTCTATCCTTCGAAACACGCCGATTTTGGGACCTTACCAAGCGTCTCATGAACTTTAGCTTCAAGGTATGCCCGAAGATGGGGTATATCCTTGAATTCATAAACTAAGAAGGGGAAAACAAATCCTTGATAAGCCTGCGAGATACCCTTAAATCAAGCTCATATTAGGGTGTTTTGTCACGACTATAGCATCCTTACATGATGAATTGTGCTCATAAATGCTTGAAAATCACTAACCATCACATAGAAGCTACTTTTAGCCTAAAGGAGGTGAAACAGGAGCCCCGGGAGCAAATAGGAGCAAAAGTTGAGCTTAAAGAGCAAACCAGGTAAGAACGGAGCCCCGGAGGACTCAACAGGATGGCCACACGCGTGTGAACGTGCGTGGAAATAATCCAGTAGCCTCCCACGCACACTCACACGCGTGTGAGCACTCGTGGAGACTGCACTGCGCGAATTTTGACTAGGGTTGCTCTTTCGGAGACTAATTAAACCCCTTTGATAGAATTTCAGAGGAGGTTCCCAGAAATTTAGTTTTCCCTTCCTTAGTTTTTCCTTTGGAGAACTTCCTCCATTTTTCTTAGTTTTTCATTTCTTAGATTAGATCAAACTCCATTGTAGAAGACTACAAAGCTTGGATTGAAGGATTACTTCACTCTAGGTGATCTCTATTTCATTTCTATTATATTTAGTTGTCTTATTCTTAGATTGAATTAGCTTTTGCGTTGAACTTCATATCATGAGTGGCTAGTTTAATCTAGGGATTTGGATTGTGTGATTGAATGTTGCTAGTGTGTGGATCTTATCTCCATATTTTGGATCTAAATGCTTATGTTGTTGGATTATCTATTCTTGTCTATTGATTGTTGTTTTGATGAGATCTTGTTTGGATTTGGCCAATCTAGATGAGAGATTGAGCTCTTGACTCTTTCATGTCTTTGATTAGAGTTAGGATTTGAAGCTTGACACAATCATAGTTCCTATGGACTTCTTAAGAATAGTAGGATAGTGTGTAGCTTAAGTGTTTGATAAAATTCCTCTTAGAGCTTTGGATGCTTGAAGGCACTCCTTAGCCAAAGAAGCCTTAGTACACAAAGGTGGAA
Source organism: Ipomoea triloba (assembly GCF_003576645.1). Classification (NCBI taxonomy): domain Eukaryota; kingdom Viridiplantae; phylum Streptophyta; class Magnoliopsida; order Solanales; family Convolvulaceae; genus Ipomoea; species Ipomoea triloba. The sequence goes on along the minus strand of NC_044929.1, from coordinate 10,266,612 downwards.
AATGACTAAGAAAAACACACTCTTGAATAGCCAACATCCTTGCATTACCTATCCACTACCTTAGTCACACCACAATGCAACATACATGAACACTATCCAATCCCTACCTCTCTTTACATATTTACCAATCTTTTACTTTACTACTTTTCTTGCACTCAAACCAAACCCTATGAACTCCTTTCACTCACAAACCACCATTCACCACACTCGAATCCTATGCATGGCTCAATCGAGTAAATTCCCGAACACTTGACACACCTCCACGTCCCTCCTTCGAGACCGAAACTCGGGGAGTCATTAACTTTCCGTTTTAACACAAATATCTTTTGACATCTCACCCCACGTAACTCGTCAAAATGGCGCTGTTGTCGGGGAGGGCAATAGGTTGTCATAAGTTTTGTTTACTTTGATTGCATGAATGCTAGATTCGAGCATTGTTAATTCATACCACTTTCTTTTGTTTTATTTTTATTTTATCTGTTTTTGCTACTTACCCAATTGACTACTTCTAGTCAATTGTGGAATTTCTGTTTCATTGACAATTTTACTAGGTGAATGCACACGCGAGCAAAAGGAAATCAAGGTTTACTACCCTACAATCTAGAAATCAATATTGCAACTAGAAGGAAAAATACACAAAGATCACAAATGGCTTCATCAAGCACAACAAGAAATCCACCAGGAAGAGGAACAAATGTACCAAATCCACCCCCAGTTCCAATTGTTCCACAAGCACCAATTAACCAGGAAGAACCAATTATTGAAGAACCACAAGCTCACAGAGCAAATCATCAGGACAATATTCGTGAAGAAGAATACTATGGAATCCCTCAGGAACCACAAAGGTCAATTGCAGATTACATGACCCCTGATTTTAACATGCATAATTCGATCTATGTACCGCCGATGGAAAACGTCAACTTTCACGTGCATCCAACTATTCTCACACTGGTTCAGAACAATCAATACTCAAGATTACCATCTGAAGATCCAAATGCACACATAACAAGGTTCATACGAGCATGTGGGATGTACAGGCAAGAAGGCGTTACTGAAGAGATAGTTTGACTCAAATTATTCCCATTTTCAGTTATAGGAGAGGCAGCACGATGGTTGGAAAGCCAAGATGACAATCATTTCAGATCATGGCCGCAGTTGCATCGCGAATTCATGAACGAGTTCTTTCCCATCACAAAGACTATTAGGATTCGAAGGATAATACAGGAATTCAAGCAAGGAAGGCTTGAGAGTCTGGGAGAGGATTGGCGACGATTGAAGGTTCTTAAAAGACAATGCCCACAAGATCTGATGCACTCATGGGACATGATTAGCTCATTCTACGGAGGGCTAACGGATGAAGGAAAAATGTTGCTTGACTCACCCTCCAACGGTGCCTTTGTTTCCCTAGCCTTACCAGAAGCTGAAGAACTAATTGAGAGAATATCTAAGAATACATCCTGTTGGTATGACCGACGAGGAGATCACGGGGGCATATATGAAGTTGATAACCATGTGGCGAGCGAGGCAAAAATGGAGGCAATGAATCACGAAATCAAGAAGCTACAGGCTATGGTAGAAAAAATGGAAGGAAAACCTAAGCCTTGTATGGCTTTGGCACTTTACTGTAACATCTGTGGAGGACCTCATGATACCAATATTTGCACTTCTCCGTCTGCATCTGAGCAAGTTGAGGCGGTAGATTACCAAAGGAACTCCAACTTCAATGCTTATGGACAGAATCAAAGACAGAATAATAATTGGAAACAGGGAGAGGGTTGGAACAATAGCAACAATGATGGATATCAAGCGAGAGGACAATACAACTATGGAAACAAGCCTGCATATGGACAAAATGATAAGAACAGGTTGATGTACAATCAAAACCAAGGAAATGGAAATCAAATGACCCATTACAGGCCACAATACAACTCTCAACTTGACTTTACTCAACAAAGAAGGGATGACATCCGTGAAGTAGATGAAAGACTTACCAGGACGATCATGGAACTCAAGAATGATCGGGCAAATCTAAAACAAGAAATTACTCAAGAGATTCGACAAGAAATTTCTAGTCTTAGACAAGAGTCCAAGGCTACCCTAAAGACAATTGAGAATCAAATCTCTCAAATGTTTAAGATGATGTCGGATCGACACTACGGACAACTCCCAAGTAACACTGAGAACAATCCGAAAGAGAGAGTCAGTGCTATTGATGCCAAGGAAGAAGAACATGAAAAATGTGATCCGATGGATGCCTTATGTGGAACATGCCAATGTAAGGTAGAAGACAAGAAAGATGAGACTACCTCTTGTAGTCCCAATCTTAAATTAAAGAATGCGAGCGGTTCATGCACAATCTCAATGAAGGAAAATAAGGAGAAAACCACTTCGGAAGTATGCCCAAAAGAAAAGGAGCTACCACGAGACAAAATCAAAATTTCAAAAGAGAAAGAAACGGCTCGAGAAGGTACAATTAATGCTTTTATCCGAAAATTTTTTAATAACAAGGAATGCCGTGAGTTATTTGAGAATGACAATTATGATAATTTTACTTGCTTAAGCCAAGAATCTTCGGCTTGTTTGACTGAGGGTAACCCCAGAAAGAAGGGTGACCCTGGAGCTTTGTTCATTCCTTGTTCTATACAGAACTTGGAACCTCAAAATGCTCTTGCCGATCTTGGAGCATCTATTAATGTCATGTCCTCAAATCTTTTTGAAAAATTGAACTTACCAAGTTTGAAACCGACGAAGCTGACTCTACGTTTAGCTAACGGAACCACACAGTATCCGGAAGGCTTAGTGGAAGAAGTTTTAGTAAGAATAGGAAAATTTCTTGTGCTTGTCGACTTTGTTGTTTGCAAGATGGGTGATAATGAGCCCCATGGATCCTTAATTCTTGGAAGACCATTTTTGGCTACTTGTCGTGCACGCATAGATGTGAGTTCAGGTGAAATAACCTTGAGATTTGATAGACAAGCCACGCATGATGAAAAGGAAACAATGAAAGAAGGAACTGATGAAGATGCAAGGGCAAAAGTCAAAACAAAGATGAAACCAAAACCGAAGTGGAGGAATGATAAGCTTACATGGAAGAACACGTGGGTACCGAAATGCTTCTTACCCACTACCAAGGAGTACGGTTGATTTTTGAACAAGGTATCATACGTCTAGCCAATGACGTAAACTGTGGCGCTACTTGGGAGGCAACCCAAGGTTTTAATAAAATGTTTTTACATTGTTTTTATGCTTTCGTTTTTAATGTTTTTGTTCTAATAATTCGCTACAATCAAATGGAACCATGTTTTGAGGACTAACTTGTAGGATTCGAGACTAAAAATTGCTTTGGAAAGGCCTATTTCAGACATAGGTATGAAGGGAAAGACAAAACCAGAAGAAAATAGTGCACCGAGCTGACACACGGGGTCGCACGCGTGCAGCCGTGCGTGGGAACGAGGCAGTAAGCTCCCACGCACGCTCACACGCGTGTAGCCGTGCGTGGGAGCGAGGCAGTAAGCCCCCACGCACGCTCACACGAGTGTGACCGGCGTGAAGGCACCCCCACGGATTTAAACCCCCCCCCCCCTTCGGCCTTCCACGCTATTTTTGTCCCAAACCCTATCTTTTTCTTCTCTTCTCCACGCAAGGTGAAATCCATACTCAAGGTTTGAACATATATCTTATTTTTACTTCAAAGAAGGTTAAAAGCATCACCATCAAGGTAATTTCTTAACTTTTAACCATTTATTTTTGGATGTTTATGAGTTTGGAAGAGCTTGAATGTGAAAATTTGTTCTACATTACCTTGCATGATTTTGAATGATTTGAATGTTTAAATTGGTTTATAATGCTTCATAGAACTATCCTTTGATGTTTTCTTTCATTATTGATGATTGCATTGATGGATTGATATTTATTTTTGAGCTTCAAGTGTGAACACCATTGATGAACAAATGGGTTTGTTAGATTTCTTGTTTAAATTATGAAATTGATGCTTGAATTGATGAGTAAACTTGTTGTAGAACTATTATATGCCATCAATTTGACTTTTCACATGCTACATTGCCCAAATTGAATTTTCAATTTCAAACGCTAATTTTAGAATTTGGGGAAGAAGATGAAGTTGACTTTTTGAAATTCTTGACTTTTATAGTTGACTTCTTATTTAACTATCAAATTGTATTATCTTATGATGAAATTATGCATGTGTGTGATAATGGAATGATATTGTTGATATTCTTATGCTAGAATTGTTCAAAATATAGGGGAAACTATGGCGAAATTTTCGAAAATCCCTTAGCCCTATATGCTTGAAACCCATTATCTTGACAAGAAATTTTACATGAATGCAATGGTGATTTATTTGAAAAAATATTTATTCAAAACCAATTACCATGAATGGTAATTTCTAAAATTTTGTAGATGGGACGCGCAAAAGAGATCGCAAAGAAAACTAAATACGATCATGGTGAATCAAGCAGGTCGCGAACACGGCAGCAAGCCATAGTTCAGCAAGCTCCCCAGGAGCGTGGTTCAAGGTCACTAAGACACTTGACACCCATCCAGTTGACATCGGTGGATAACTACAAGGGGAAGCAGCTTTCCATCAGCCGTCACTTCGACGACAATGTTTTAAGAGAGTTCGGTTGTTTGGATGAGGTGAATGGACTTCTAAGGCACCCACAGCTCCGCCGTCTCTTCGAGTGGAGAAGACCTACCTTCGCGCCTATCACGTATGAATTTTTGGCAACATTGGAGATCCGCAAAGAAATCAACAATGCAAGAGAGTCCATCTCCTACACACTGTTCGGCAACCACTATAGTATGTCAGTTAACACTTTAGGTGTTATGCTTGGATTCCATGATGCTACGAGCGTCTCTATGCCGTATTTCAAACAGTTTAAAGAGGATTTTGATTCAGAAGCTGTTGCTAGGCAGTATTGGAGGAGCATCACCAACAATGCCCTGTATAATTCATCCAACCTCAAGGCAAACCTCATCACTAGAAATGCTTTAAAGGCTATCAGATTAGCCTTTGCAGTGAATCTATCCGGCAGAACCACCAATCGCAACAAGGTATATAAACAAGATTTGTTTTATATGTGGTGCATGGAGAATGAAGTTGACATCAACATGGGCGTACAAGCAAGGAAATGGCTCCAAACCCAACAAAAGCCTAAGGTTCAGACTGTGTTCATTGGACCTTTTGTTACACGATTGTGCCACGGGTTGGGCCTTACAGACCGTCTGATGGGAGAGAAGGATGAAGGTTTCATGGTTGCTTTCACTATCGGTGAGTTCTTTGCCATGCATATGAGGTTAGGAGGTGATGATGCACCGGATCTAGAGGCTTCTGATGATGATGATGAGGACGATGAAGAGAACGAGGAGGATGATGCTGCGTAGGAGCAGGGCCTTACTCCCATGGATTGGGATACGACACAGACCTTTCACAAGCAGCTCCACGAAGAACAGATGAACTATTGGCATGAGCAACAAACGTGGCAGGAAGGCCACTTTACATCTATCTCTGCAAGGCAAGATGTCCACACTGATGAGCTTAACCACATGAGAAGAGCGGTGGAGGAGAATGATAGAAGAATTGCTGAGCTTGAGGCTAGATTTGATAGGCAATTCCACCCTCCCTCCTTCGGTTATCAGTGATGCCTTCCTTCACCCGTTCTCGATCCTGACATGTGATACTTGATACTGAGAGTCCATTGACACTGGTTACTTTGATTGATAGTCCCATTTGAACACTAGGATCCCTATGCGCGGGGTTCCGACCTTTATTTCTTTATTTTCTTTACTTTGCTTTACTTTACTTTAACGCTTTATGTTATTTACATTACAACTGCTTTACTTATCCGCGTTTCTACTTTGAATAATTTTGCTTATTTACATGCTTTATTATCTATGTTTATGTTTATTGCTTTTATATTTCTATCAGCTTATAATAATTGAATAGTACTCCGGAAAACCCTTTTGTATGTTATGTCTCCATTTCTTATAGAGAATCTATAACGGGAGCAGGCCTATGCTGGAAGCTAAAGTGTGGAAAGAGGGATGCATACTTGGTTTATCCTCTTATCCCTTTTCTAATTTTAAGCCCCGTTTTGATTTCTAAAGTGTGGAAATGTTTGTTTATATGGCTTCGTGTTTGTGTTATGATAGAGCTTACCATGTTAAATAGGATCGTTTGATGCATACCCTATCTCCCAGAGTCAATTCCAAAGTGTGGAAAGGGATATTTTGTTTGTCTAATCTTTAGAATCCCTATTTTATTCCTTTACCATATATCGTATGGAACATCGAGGACGATGTTTATTCTAAAGTGTGGAAAGGACGCACTTTGTGCTTAGTATGCTTATATGCTTAGAATAAGAAGTTGAAGCTCTTGGGAATGATAAGCGGGTGCATTTGCAGTTTGAAAAAAGAGAGTCATTGTTTGTGTTATCTAGAGATAATTTCGACTAGATGCCCAAAAATTTTTACTCTTGAAATATCTTTGAGAAAGTTACTTTTCGCACCCATGAGAGTGTTTAGAGCCAAATAAGTTTATATTCTTGCCTGCTTGCATGATGTTCACCTCTTATTTACGTAGGACCTTAGTCAAGGATCTCTCGAAGTAGGAGTGTGCACTTTTTAATTTGAGAAAGATAAAACTAGCAAGGCCCGGAATTGAACTAACCTTGGTAGGGCATGGGGCAAAAGGTGAGCCTGTTGGTAAGCTTAATAGAAATATAAAACCCTTGGTCACAAATAGAAAAGGCATGAGGGGTTGACATGGAGAGAAGTCGAAAAGGCAAAAGGCTAATCACCAAGTTCAAAAATAGAGGAAAGCCAATTCGTTGGGTTGTGCTCAACCATAGTCTTCGGTAAGCAAAAAGCTTTATCTGGAGTCGGTTGTTCACATAAAAAGATCCCAAGAATTGAGAAAATAGAGATGAGGTGAGCCGCTTCGCTAGGATTCGGGTACCCATTGCACTGACCTTCGAAAAAGCATGGAGGTCCATGTGAAGTCGGGTAGCTCGATGACGTTATCCTAGGAAGTGAGAAGAAAGAGGGACCGCGCTAAGCCAAAAAAAGCGGTGAGTGGTCCATGCCCCTACCCTCATTTACATTAACGTTGGGCTTTGGCGTATAAGGTTGGAAAAGTTGATTAGCTAGTGCACATCGTTCCCACTAGTGGGATCGGCTAGAGGCCCTATTTAAATAGAAGGTGAACCAAAACTTCGGAAATGCATGCTTGCGTATGGTGCGAGGAGTGTGATCCTTTATTTTACTTGTTTATCTACGAAAGGTTTTTATTTCCCGAAAATATTTCTTGAGTTGATGACATCTGACCAAAATCCTTTGTAGATAACACAAATGATTTCTCCCGTTTCAACAGTCTTAGACACCCATCATTTTGACTTGCCAAAAGCTTTGTTTTACTATTGACTTCTTAAGAATAGTAGGATAGTGTGTAGCTTAAGTGCTTGATAAAATTCCTCTTAGAGCTTTGGATGCTTGAAGGCACTCCTTAGCCAAAGAAGCCTTAGTACACAAAGGTGGCAAATGACTAAGACAAACACACTCTTGAATAGCCAACATCCTTGCATTACCTATCCACTACCTTAGTCACACCACAATGCAACATACATGAACACTATCCAATCCCTACCTCTCTTTACATATTTACCAATCTTTTACTTTACTACTTTTCTTGCACTCAAACCAAACCCTATGAACTCCTTTCACTCACAAACCACCATTCACCACACTCGAATCCTATGCATGACTCAATCGAGTAAACTCCCGAACACTTGACACACCTCCACGTCCCTCCTTCGAGACCGACACTCGGGGAGTCACTGACTTTCCGTTTTAACACAAATATCTTTTGACATCTCACCCCACGTAAAACTCAAACTCGTCAATCCTATTGCTAAGTAAGCATGGCATACTACCCCAAATTGTTTAAGGATAGCTTTCCCTTTTTCCCTCTCCTTCTTATAGATTCCATCTCCTAAAAATTTATCACTAAAAACATCCCAATGAACAAACGCTCCACCATATATTTCATCTAAAGTGTTTCCTCTCGACTCACCCTCTATCGAATTGCCAAACGTGAAAATTTTTTCGTCCTTGTCCAATCCTTTCTTCTAAAATCTTTATCAATTCCTCATCTTCCCTTGTAGAACTATCACACTCATAAAACTCACTTTCAAAAGAATAAAAAGACAAGTTATCCTCACTCCCCAAATCATTATCACAAAAATTCAAGGAATCACACTCCCTTGAGCAAAAAATAAGCTTTATCACACTTATCAAGATTATCATTATAAATTCTAAAGGAGTCATCCTAAAAAATATCATAAGTATTTTCAATAAGAGTGGAAGTAAAGGTATTTTCAAGAATAGAAGTGTAAGAAAAGTCAATAACGTTACCTTGTGTGGGTTGTTCATCTTCCCACACAATCTCAATGTGATCATCGTCTTCACTCTCAATCTCTTCCCATTGTTGCGTGTTCAACTCAAGAGTTGAAACTTCTTGAAGCACCGGGATATCAGACACTATTGATTCTTCTACACTCACCTCTTCGAAGTTAATTCTTCTTTCAATCACGTCATTAATCCTGGGATTGGTTTCCATTGTTGGGAGATCATCTTTAAATGGGCCATTAACCCATGGTGACATTCTCTTCATGAACTCCTCCATCATGGATAGCATTTTAGTCTCAATATCATCCAGTGGACGTCCTTCCCCTCGAAGAGTGACAAGATGTTTCTTCATTTCGCTTCTAATTTCATCCCTTAAGTTGATCGTGTCCTCCTTAGCCATTTGTATAAACGTTTCCAATTTCTCTTTCAAGATCTTGATTTCATCATTGACCGGTGGGAGGTACTCACGAGATGGTCTTTCATATGACACAGGTTGGGTGAAATTTTGAATAAAAGGTGGTGTTTCATAAGGATATCTAGCATTTTGTTCATCATAAAATTGTGGTAGGGGTTAATAGCAAGTATTTGGGTAAGGATGAGAATACAAATTTTTCTCATGATTATAGTTTGATGGAGGGTTATAACAAGGGAGAGGTTTAACGTTTGAAGGAGTTATGGCCTTTAGTGCCAGTTCATCGAGGTTGCGGCGTTTGACAAGCTCTCCAATTCTGACCTGATAAGACTCCGAGATACCCTTATTTCAGGCACATTTTAGGGTGTTTTATCGCGTCTATAGCATCCTTATTTGGTAAATTATGTGCGTAAATGCTTAAAAATCACTAACTGATGCATAGAAGCTACTTTTAGCTTAAAAGAAGTAAAACAGGAGCCCGGGGAGCGAATAGGACCAAAAGATGAGCTTAAAGAGCAAACCAGGCAAGAGCGGAGCCCCGGAGGACCAATCTGGAAGGTCACACGCGTGTGAGCAAGCGTGAAAACTTTCCAGAAGCTTCCCACGCACGCTCACACGCGTGTGAGAGGCGTGGAGACGGTGATGCGCGAATTTCAGCTAGGGTTGTCATTTCGGAGACTATTTAAACCCCTTTGATGAATTTTCAGAGAGGATTCCAGAATTTTAGTTTTCCCTTTTCTTAGTTTTTCCTTTGGAGAACTTTCTCCATTTTTCTTAGCTTTTAGATTAGATCAATCTCCATTGTAGAAGACAACAAGCTTGGATTGAAGATCTTCTTCTCTCTAGGTGATCTCTATTTCATTTCTATAATTTTAGCTATCTTGTTCTTGGATTAAATTAGCTTTTGCTTGCATTTCATATCATGAGTAGTTAATTTAGTCTAGGGATTTGGATTGTGTGATTGAATATTGCTTTTGTGATGATCTTATCTCTATATCTTGGATCTATGAGTTTGTGTTGATGGATTATCTATTCTTGTCTTTTGATTGTTGTTTATATGAGATCTTGTTTGGATTTGGCCAATCTAGATGAGAGATTGAGCTCTTGACTCTTTCATGTCTTTGATTAGAGTTAGGATTTGAAGCTTTACACAATCAAACTTCCTATGGACTTCTTAAGAATAGTAGGATAGTGTGTAGCTTAAGTGTTTGATAAAATTCCTCTTAGAGCTTTGGATGCTTGAAGGCACTCCTAAGTCAAAGAAGCCTTAGTACACAAGGTGGAAAAGGACTAAGACAACACACTCTTGAATAGACAATATCCTAGCAATCCTAATCCATGACCTTAGACTCTCACTATGCAATATTCATGAACACTATCCAATCCCTACCCCTTTTACATATTCACAAAACAACTTTTACTTTACTACTCTCTTGCACTCAAAACAACCAATGAACTACTCTCACTCACAAATCACCCTTCACCACACTCGAGTCCTATGCATGATCCAATCAAGTAAACTCCCCAATGTTTGACACACCTCCACGTCCCTCCTTCGAGACCGACACTCGGGGAGTCACAGACTTTCCGTTTTATCATACAAATATCTTTTGACATTTCACCCTATGCACGCAAGTGTTGTCAAAATGGCGCCGTTGCCGGGGAGGGCAATAGGTTGTCATATGTTTTTGTTTACTTTGATTGCATGAATGCTAGATTTGAGAAATGTTAATCCATTCCATTTAATTTTGTTTCGTTTTTACTTGTTTTTGCTACTAACCCAATTGACTACTTCTAGTCAATTGTGGAAATTTTCGTTTCATTGATAATTTTACTAGGTGAATTCACACAAGAGCAAAAGGAAACCAAGGTTTACTACCCTACATTCCTGAAATTAATAGAGCNGTTTGTGTTGATGGATTATCTATTCTTGTCTTTTGATTGTTGTTTATATGAGATCTTGTTTGGATTTGGCCAATCTAGATGAGAGATTGAGCTCTTGACTCTTTCATGTCTTTGATTAGAGTTAGGATTTGAAGCTTTACACAATCAAACTTCCTATGGACTTCTTAAGAATAGTAGGATAGTGTGTAGCTTAAGTGTTTGATAAAATTCCTCTTAGAGCTTTGGATGCTTGAAGGCACTCCTAAGTCAAAGAAGCCTTAGTACACAAGGTGGAAAAGGACTAAGACAACACACTCTTGAATAGACAATATCCTAGCAATCCTAATCCATGACCTTAGACTCTCACTATGCAATATTCATGAACACTATCCAATCCCTACCCCTTTTACATATTCACAAAACAACTTTTACTTTACTACTCTCTTGCACTCAAAACAACCAATGAACTACTCTCACTCACAAATCACCCTTCACCACACTCGAGTCCTATGCATGATCCAATCAAGTAAACTCCCCAATGTTTGACACACCTCCACGTCCCTCCTTCGAGACCGACACTCGGGGAGTCACAGACTTTCCGTTTTATCATACAAATATCTTTTGACATTTCACCCTATGCACGCAAGTGTTGTCAAAATGGCGCCGTTGCCGGGGAGGGCAATAGGTTGTCATATGTTTTTGTTTACTTTGATTGCATGAATGCTAGATTTGAGAAATGTTAATCCATTCCATTTAATTTTGTTTCGTTTTTACTTGTTTTTGCTACTAACCCAATTGACTACTTCTAGTCAATTGTGGAAATTTTCGTTTCATTGATAATTTTACTAGGTGAATTCACACAAGAGCAAAAGGAAACCAAGGTTTACTACCCTACATTCCTGAAAGAGCAAAAGGAAACCAAGGTTTACTACCCTACATTCCTGAAATTAATAGAGCAACTAGAAGGTTACTACCCTACATTCCTGAAATTAATAGAGCAACTAGAAGGAAAATACCCTACATTCCTGAAATTAATAGAGCAACTAGAAGGAAAAATACCCAAGGATCACTAATGGCTTCATTAAGCGCAACAAGAAATCCACAAGGAAGCGGCACAATAGTACCAAATCCACCCCCAGTTCCAATTAATCCACAAGTACCGATTAACCATGAAGAACCAATCATTGAAGAACGACAAGCTAACAGAGCAAATAATCAAGAGAACATTCGTGAAGAGGAATATTATGGAAATCCTCAACAACCACAAAGATCAATTGCAGATTACATGACTCCGGATTTTAACATGCACAACTCGATTTATGTACCTCCAATGGAGAATGTCAACTTTCACGTGCATCCAACTATTCTCACACTGGTTCAAAATAGTCAATATTTGGGATTACCATCTGAAGATCCCAACGCACACATCACAAGGTTGGGATTACCATCTGAAGATCCCAACGCACACATCACAAGGTTTATACTACCATCTGAAGATCCCAACGCACACATCACAAGGTTTATACGAGCATGTGGGATGTACAGACAAGAAAGCGTTAGCGAGGAAATAGTTCGACTCAAATTATTCCCATTTTNGTTAGCGAGGAAATAGTTCGACTCAAATTATTCCCATTTTCAGTTATAGGAGAGGCAGCACGATGGTTGGAAAGCCAAGACGACAATCATTTCAGAACATGGCAACAATTGCATCGTGAATTCATGAACGAGTTCTTTCCCATCACAAAAACTATGAGGATTAGAAGGTTGATACAAGAATTCAAACAAGGAAGACTTGAAAGTTTGGGAGAGGCTTGGCGAAGATTCAAAGTTCTTAAAAGGCAATGCCCACAAGATCTGATGCACCCATGGGACATGATTAGCTCATTCTATGGAGGGTTGACGGATGAAGGAAAGATGTCGCTTGACTCATCCTCCAGCGGTGCCTTTGTCTCCCTAGCTTTGCAAGAGGTTGAGGAACTAATCGAGAGAATATCTAAAAACACATCCTGTTGGTATGAACGAAGAGGAGATCATGGAGGAATTTATGAAGTTGATAATCGAGTGGCAAGTGAGGCCAAAATCGAAGCAATGAATCACGAAATCAAAAAGCTACAGGCTATGGTAGAAAAAATGGAAGGAAAGCCCAAGCCTTGCATGGCCTTGGCACTTTATTGTAATATCTGTGGAGGAGCTCATGACACCAATATTTGCACTTCTACGTCTGCATCTGAACAAGTTGAGGCGGTAGATTATCAAAGAACTCCAACTTTAATGCTTATGGACAAAACCAAAGATCAAACAACAATTGGAAACAAGGAGAGGGTTGGAACAATAACCACAATGATGGATATCAAGCGCAAAGACAATACAATTATGGACACAAGCCTGCATATGGACAAAATGACAAGAACAAATTGATGTACAATCAAAACCAAGGAAATGGAAATCAAATGACCCAGTTCAGGCCACAATACGACTCTCAACTTGATTTTACTCAACAAAGGAGTGATGACATCCGTGAAGTAGATGAAAGACTTACAAGGACGATCATGGAACTGAAAAATGATCGGGCAAATCTGAAACAAGAGATTACTCAAGAGATTAGACAAGAAATTTCTAGTCTTCGACAAGAGTAAGGCCACGCTTAAGACAATTGAGAATCAAATTTCTCAAATGTTTAAGATGATGTCAGATCGCCACTACGGACAACTCCCGAGTAATACTGAAAACAATCCGAAAGAAAGAGTCAACGCCATTGATGCCAAAGAAGAAACTCATGAGAAGTGTGATCCAATGGATGCTATTTGTGGAACATGTCAATGTATGGTAGATGACCAAAGAAACAAGACTACCTCTTGTAGTCCAAATCTTGAATTGAAGAATGCGAACAGCTCGTGCACCATATCAATGAAAGAACACAAGGAGAAAACCACTTCGGAAGAATGCCCGAAAGAAAAGGAGCTACCACAAGACAACATCAAAAGTTCAAAAGAGAAAGAAACAGCTCGAGAAGGTACAATTAAAGCTTTTATTCAAAAAATTTTCAATAGCAAAGAATGCCGTGAGTTGTTTGAGAATGACATTTGTGATAATTTTACCTGTTTAAGCCAAGAATCTTCGGCTTGTTTAACTGAGGGAAACCCCAGAAAGAAGGGTGATCCTGGAGCTTTATTGATTCCTTGTTCTATACAGAACATGGAACCTAGAAATGCTCTTGCTGATCTTGGTGCTTCTATTAATGTCATGTCTTCAAATCTCTTTGAGAAATTGAACTTACCATGCTTGAAACCGACACGGCTGACTCTACGTTTAGCTGACGGAACCACACGGTATCCTGAAGGCTTAGCGGAAGATGTTCTATTAAGAATAGGAAAGTTTCTTGTGCCTGTCGATTTTATTGTTTGTAAGATGGGTGATGATGATCCCCATGAATCCTTAATTCTTGGAAGACCATTTCTGGCTACTTGTCGCGCACGAATAGATGTTAGTTTAGGTGAAATTACCCTGCGATTCGAGGGACAAGCCACAAATGACGACAAGGAAAAAGCAAGAGAAGGAACTGATGATGATGAAAGTGCAAAGGTCAAATCAAAGGTGAAACCAAAACCGAAGCGGAAGAATGATAAGCTTACCTGGAAGAACACGTGGGTACCAAAATGCTTTCTACCCACTACCAAGGAATATGGTTGAATTTCAACCAAGGAATGATGCGTCTAGCCAATGACGTAAACCGTGGCGCTACTTGGGAGGCAACCCAAGGTTTTAATAATATGCTTTACATTATTTTTATGCTTTCGTTTTTAATGTTTTTGTTCTAATAAATTGCTACAATCATTTTGGAACCATATTTTGAGGGCTAACTTGTAGGAGTCGGGACTAAAAATTGCTTTGGAAAGGCTAAATATGGACATAGGTATGGAAGGCAAGGCCAAAAATCGGAAGAAAACAATGCAGTGGACCTACACGAGGCTCACACGTGTGTAGCCGTGCGTGGGAACGAGGCAGTAGCCTCCCACGCACGCTCACACGCGTGTTGCCATGCGTGGGAGCGAGGTAGAAAGCTCCCACGCACGGTCACACTCGTGTGACCGGCGTGGAAGGCCCCCTACGGGTTTAAAACCCTTGTTCGGCCACTCCACGCCCCCTAGCCCCAAAACACCATTTTTCCCTTCTCTTCTCCACGCAAGGAAGAACCAAACTCAAGGTTTGAACATATTTCTTACTTTTTACCTTCAAGGAAGATCAAAACATCAACATCAAGGTAATTTTTCATCTTTTTAACTCTTTATCCTTGAATATTCATGAGTTTGGAAGAGCTTGAATGTGAAATTTATTCTACATTGCCTATCATGATTTTGAATGATTAAATTGGTTATAATGCTTCATAGAACTATCCTTTGATGTTTTCTTTCATTATTGATGGTTACATTGGTGGATTGTTATATATTTTTGAACTTCAAGTGTGAACACCATTGATGAACAAATGGGTTTGTTAGATTTCTTGTTGAAATTATGAAATTGATGCTTGAATTGATGAGTAAACTTGTTATAGAATTATTATATGCCAACAATTTGATTTTTCACATGCTACATTGCCCAAATTAAATTTTCAATTTCAAACCCTAATTTTGAATTTGGGGAAGAAGATGAAGTTGACTTTTTGAAATTCTTGACTTTTGTAGTTGACTTCTTATTTGACTATCAAATTGATATATCTTATGATAATTTTATGCATGTGTGTGATAATGGAATGATATTATTGATATTCTTATGATAGAATTGTCCAAAATATAGGGGAAACTATGGCAAAATTTTCAAAAATTCTTAGCCCTATATGTTTGAAATCCATTAATTTGACAAGGAATTTTGCATTAATATGATGGTGACTTGTTTAAAGCCAATTACCATGAATAATAATTTATATAATTTGTAGGATGGGACGCTCGAAAGAAATTGCAAAGAAATCAATACATGATGTAGGAGAATCGAGTCGATCTAGGACACGGCAACAAGCTACTGCTCAACAGGCTATACAAGAGCCGGGGTCAAGGTCATTGTGACACTTGACACCTATTCAACTTGCAACGGTGGATAACTATAAAGGGAAGCAACTTTATGTTGGCCGTCACTTTGAGGACAATGTTTTAAGAGAGTTTGGTTGTTTAGAAGAAGTGAATATGCTCCTTAGGCACCCACAGCTCCGCTATCTGTTTCAGTGGAGAGGACCCACCTATGCGCCTGTCACCTATGAGTTCTTGGCGACCCTGGAGATTAGAAGGGAAGTCAACGATGCAAGGGAGTTTATTTCATTCACTCTTTTCGGCAACCACTACAGTATGTCTGTCAACACTTTAGGTGTTACACTCGGTTTTCATGATGCAGCAAGCGTATCCATGCCATATTTCAGAGATTTCAAGGAAGATTATGATACTGACGAAGTTGCTAGACAGTATTGGAGAAGAATCACCAACAATGCCCCATATAACTCTTCAAATTTGAAAGCAAAGCTCATCACCCAGAATGCTCTGAAGGCTATTAGATTAGCCTTTGCCATAAATCTCTTAGGAAGAACCACAAACCGCAACAAGGTATACAAGCAGGATCTATTCTACATGTGGTGCATGGAGAATGATGTTCGCATCAACATGGGCGTTCAAGCTAAGAAGTGGCTCCAGACCCAGCAAAAGCCTAAGGTTCAGACTGTATTCATTGGACCTTTCGTTACTAAACTGTGCATTGGGTTGGGCCTACTGAACCGGTTGATGGGAGAGAGATCCGATGGTTGTACAATTTCTTTCTACGTGGGTGAGTTCTTTGCTGCAGAACTAAGGCTTGGAGGTGATGATGCACCTGATTTAGAGGCTTCTGATGAGGATGATGATGAGGACGAGGAAGAGAATGAGGAGGAGGACGATGCACAGGAGCAAGGCCCTACTCCTATGGATTGGGCCGCGTCGCAGAATTTTCATAGACAGCTCCATGAGGAACAAATGAACTATTGGCGTGAGGAGCATACTTGGCAGCAAGGCCACTTCACATCCATCTCCGCAAGACAGGATGTTCACACCGAGGACCTCAACCGCATGAGACAGGCGGTGGAGGAAAATGATAGAAGAATTGCCGCTCTTGAAGCTAGAATTGACAGGCAATTCCATCCCTTCAGTGATGAGTGATGCCTTCCTTCGATTTTTCTCGGTCCTGACTGATTGACACTTGATTCTGAGTTCCTTGACTATGGGTTACTATGGTTGCTATCCCCATCTGAACATTAGGATCCCTATGCGCGGGGTTCCGAGTTTTATTTCTTTTATCTCTTTACTTTGCTTTATTTATCTTTATCGCTTTATGTTATTTAATTTCCAACTGCTTTACTTTTTTGCATTTCTATTCGGATATTTCTACTTATTTTTATGCTTTATTATCTAAGTTTTTTTTATTTTTATTGCTTTTATATTTCTATCATCTTATAATAATTGAATAGTACTCCGAAAACCCTTTTTGTATGTTATGTCTCCATTTCTTATAGAGCATCTATAACGGGAGCGAGCATATGCTGGAAGCTAAAGTGTGGAAAGAAGGATGCATACTTGGTTTATCCTCTTATCCCTTTTCTAATTTTAAGCCCCGTTTTGATCTTTAAAGTGTGGAAATATTTTCTTTATAGCTTTGTGTATGAGTATATTAGAGCTTACCATGATTAATAGGATCGTTTGATGCATACCCTTTATCCCAGAGCAATTTCCAAAGTGTGGAAAGGGATTTTTATTTGTCTATCCTTAGAATCCCTGTTTCGTTCTTTTACCCTGTACGTGTAGAAACATCGAGGACGATGTTTACTTTAAAGTGTGGAAAGGACGCACTTCGTGCTTTACATGCTTACATGTTTAGTTTTAGAAGTTGAAGCTCTTGGGAATAATAAGCGGGTGCATTTGCAGTTTTGAAAAGAGAGTTATTATTTGTGTTATCTAGGAAGAATTTTGACTAGATGCCCAAAAATTTTTACTCTCGAAATATCTTTGAGAAAGTTACTTTTCGCACCTATGAGAGTGTTTAGAGCCAAATAAGTTTATATTCTTGACTGCTTGCATGATGTTCACCTCTTATTTACGTAGGACCTTAGTCAAGGATCTCTCGAAGTGGGAGTGTGCACTCTTTAATTTGAGAAAGATAAAACTAGCAAGGCCCGGAATTGAACTAACCTTGGTAGGGCATGGGGCAAAAAGTGAGCCTAATGGTGAGCTTAATGAGAAAACAATACCCTTGAACATTAAATAGAAAAAGGCATGAGGGGTTGACACGAGGAGAAGTCAAAAAGGCAAAAGGCCAATCACCAAAGAGTTTAAAATTGAGGGAAGCCAATTCGTTGGGTTGTGTCCAAACCATAGTCTTCGGTAAGCAAAAAGCTTTATCTGGAGTCGGTTGTTCACATAAAAAGATCCCAAGAATTGAGAAAATAGAGCTGAGGTGAGCCGCTTTGCTAGGATTCGAGTACCCATTGCACTGACCTTCGAAAAAGCATGGATCTCCATGTGAAGTCGGGTGGCTCGATGACGTTATCCTAGGAAGTGAGAAGAAAGAGGGACCGCGTTAAGCCAAAAGCGGTGAGTGGTCCATGCCCCTACCCTCATTTACATTTACGTTGGGCTTTGGCGTATAAGGATGGAAAGTTGATTAGCTAGTGCACATCGTTCCCACTAGTGGGATCGGCTAGAGGCCCTATTTAAATAGAAGGTGAACCAAAACTTTGGAAATGCATGCTTGCGTATGGTGCGAGAAGTGTGATCCCTTGTTTTATTTGTTTATTTACGAAAGGTTTTTATTTCCCGAAAATATTTCTTGAGTCTTAGACACCCATTATTTTGACTTGCCAAAAGCTTTATTTTGCATGGGAGAGTATCTCGGAGACTTATATGCTTAGAGAGTAAAATGTCTTGCTTGAGGACAAGCAAGAAACAAAGTGTGGAAAATTTGATAAGACTCCGAGATACCCTTATTTCAGGCACATTTTAGGGTGTTTCATCGCGGGTATAGCATCCTTATTTGGTAAATTATGTGCGTAAATGCTTGAAAATCACTAACTAATGCACAGAAGCTACTTTTAGCTTAAAAGAAGTAAAACAGGAGCCCCGGGAGCGAATAGGACCAAAAGATGAGCTTAAAGAGCAAACCAGGCAAGAGCGGAGCCCCGGAGGACCAATCTGGAAGGTCACACGCGTGTGAGCAAGCGTGAAAACTTTCCAGAAGCTTCCCACGCACGCTCACACGCGTGTGAGAGGCGTGGAGACGGTGATGCGCGAATTTCAGCTAGGGTTGTCATTTCGGAGACTATTTAAACCCCTTTGATGAATTTTCAGAGAGGATTCCAGAATTTTAGTTTTCCCTTTTCTTAGTTTTTCCTTTGGAGAACTTTCTCCATTTTTCTTAGCTTTTAGATTAGATCAATCTCCATTGTAGAAGACAACAAGCTTGGATTGAAGATCTTCTTCTCTCTAGGTGATCTCTATTTCATTTCTATAATTTTAGCTATCTTGTTCTTGGATTAAATTAGCTTTTGCTTGCATTTCATATCATGAGTAGTTAATTTAGTCTAGGGATTTGGATTGTGTGATTGAATATTGCTTTTGTGATGATCTTATCTCTATATCTTGGATCTATGAGTTTGTGTTGATGGATTATCTATTCTTGTCTTTTGATTGTTGTTTATATGAGATCTTGTTTGGATTTGGCCAATCTAGATGAGAGATTGAGCTCTTGACTCTTTCATGTCTTTGATTAGAGTTAGGATTTGAAGCTTTACACAATCAAACTTCCTATGGACTTCTTAAGAATAGTAGGATAGTGTGTAGCTTAAGTGTTTGATAAAATTCCTCTTAGAGCTTTGGATGCTTGAAGGCACTCCTAAGTCAAAGAAGCCTTAGTACACAAGGTGGAAAAGGACTAAGACAACACACTCTTGAATAGACAATATCCTAGCAATCCTAATCCATGACCTTAGACTCTCACTATGCAATATTCATGAACACTATCCAATCCCTACCCCTTTTACATATTCACAAAACAACTTTTACTTTACTACTCTCTTGCACACAAACCAACCAATGAACTACTCTCACTCACAAATCACCCTTCACCACACTCTAGTCCTATGCATGATCCAATCAAGTAAACTCCCGAATGTTTGACACACCTCCACGTCCGTCCTTCGAGACCGACACTCGGGGAGTCACAGACTTTCCGTTTTATCATACAAATATCTTTTGACATTTCACGCTATGCACGCAAGTGTTGTCATGACTAGGGGTGAGCAAAATGTCGGTTAACCGACCGCTAATCGATAACCGAACCGATCGAAAAAATCTGTTATCGATCGGTTACGGTTATTACTTCCAAAAAAATTTCGGTTTTTCGATTTTTCGGTTAATATACGGTTATGGGGGTTGGTTATCAGTCGGTGACCGATAACCGACATATAATATTATATACATATATATATTATTAATATATCTAAATTAATATATCAACCCATTAAGCATTTCAGCCTTTAGCCCAGACCTAGTAGCCCACTACTGCATTAGCCCACACCTAAATCCTTTATCTAAATTCATAATTAGCTAAATAGAGTAAATACCTAATCGCAATTGCAAATTTGCAATTCAGATTTCACTATTTCAGACATCCTCACTCCACTCGCTTCTCGCTTTCTTCGTTCTCGTCTTCTCCGGTCTCCACATGACCACCGGACCACGCCATTCTCGACTTGACTTCCACAATCCACAGGCCACAATCACCACTCTACGCTGTTCCACGGTACCACGACTTCCATTGTTTCAGTCTCTACGATTCACGCGTTCACCCCAACGCCTACACCTTTCTCCCAATCGGTCGAGACTCCGGTCACCCCTTTCTGGCTTCCGCCCAGTGCCCTAGTCGGCCGAGAGCCCGAGACGCCGAGTCAGTCCGAGACTCCGAGTGTCCGACAGTCCATTGTCTAGGTAATTTTTTTTAATTTTTTTTTCATGTTAGTATTTTATTAAGTGTAAATTTTTTATGAACAAATCATTCTATTATTAATATTAAATATGTTATTAGATGTTTAAATATTTAATTGAGTAGGTAAATTTATAATTTTTTTTCTTCCCGTGCCCAGTTTTTTTGTTTTAAACTGCAGTGCCAATGCCTAGACACTTGGACATGGAGTAGTGAATTGGTTTTAATTTGTTATATGTTTGTGACCTGTGAGTTGTAAGTTTGGCGAATGGGCAGTAAACAATTAATCTTTGGACTTTGGGCATTTATTTTGGTTTATGGCTTTGGTGAATTGGCAGTAAACACTTAATCGTACGTATGCAGTATGTATATGTAATTTTTGATTTTGAGTTTTGGATTTTTGCTTATAGTCGGTTATGGGGTAACCGACCGAAACCGACCGAAAACCGATCGTCGGTTTTTGGTCGGTCATGGAACAACCTTCGGTCGGTTATGATGGTAAAAAAGTGATGTCGGTTATTCGGTTATTCGGTCGATTATGTAACCGACCAACCGTTTTCTCACCCCTAGTCATGACCTTAAAAAAATACGTCGCTCGATGGACCTTTTGCGGTGGAACGGCTTTCGTTTCTCTGAGGCCGCGATCTACATCCTTTAATACTCTGACAGTGGTTTTTTCAGAAAAATTGAGCATATACCTGTGTGTTGTAGTTTTGTTTCTATATGTATTATAAACCACTTGAAATCTACAATTCGATATACTCCACCTTCTTTAAATTTCTTGAATCACCTTTGAACAAACTTTTCAGGAATATGCATGTGTATAAAGGTTCCCTAAATTTGTAGAGTTAAAATAAAATGTTGTGAAAAAAACTACAAATATGCATAAATATTAATATTATAGTAAAAAAAAAATACCTCAAAATCATGGACCACACACTCTATGGAGTTTATTTTTTCAGAATCTCTTGTCTCTGGAAGATGAACGACACGGAGCATATTCCATATGAGGCATATTCCATATGAGCCTAAGCAGGTGAAGTTGACGACTAACAATCTCATAGTGAAGTGAAGCCATTGCTATTCGGTGTAAATAAGAGAGTACAGGAATTCGATGGCTATTGACAATGCCAAGCAAAATGGTCTATTTATACTATTACATATATTAAAATATATATCACCAATTTTATCACACCAATTATATCACCAATTATTCAATCACCAATTATATCACACCAATCATATTATATTACCTATTTATCATTTTACCATAATAATATTATAGGTGAATAAATATATATGAATAATTAATAGATTAATAAATTAATAAAATATGA
>NC_044929.1:10211502-10232524 GCF_003576645.1 Ipomoea triloba | reverse complement strand
GGTGTTTGGTGCTTTGACCAGAACTGGAGAAGAATGTTCTGATATCTCTAGTTATTGAGACTCTATAATATGATTTCCATAAACCCTTTGAATCCCATTTCGTAATGAGCAAAATCATGGTATCTTTAGTTTTGGGAACAATGTTCTCATATTTGTTTGTTTTTTTTTTTAATATATATATGATACAGGGAAATAGGAAGAAGAATATCAAAAATGACGAATGGGGATAGTAGCACTTGGGTGCCAGTAGTTGAGGAGTTCACTTTTGCGGCCAATTCAGCTCCCTTCAATAATTGTCATGCTTCCACTATTGTCGAGGTTGCTCAAAGCTCTGCCTGCATTCTATACCAATTCGTAAACAACTGAATCAGATTGCCACTCATATTTTGTTGTGCTTTTAGGTCAATAAAGATCATTTCTTGGTGGCTTATTTTGGTGGTACAGTTGAGGGGGCTCCTGATGTCAAAATCTGGGCACAAACTTACAAGGTCATCCTTTTTACTACTATGGATAACCATTAACCACTTCATTTCTCACCTCTGCACTGCTGCTCAATATATGTTTCCCAACCCGTTGACCTTGTAACAATATGAATATTGCACTAGGTTGTCTAGGTGTTATCCTTGGTTTTATATATGTGCTTCATTTCCTACTCTCTCATCATAACTTCACAGCAGTGTACCCAATTTAGATCATATAATCAAGTTTTCACTTCACAAGTTAGTTTATGGATATGACTTGAGCAGGATGGGAATTGGCATCCCCCTATTGTAGCTGATGATGAACTGAATGTATCAATGTGGACTCCTGTACTATTCAAGCTTCCTTCCAGTGAATTGCTTCTGTTNTGATTTGATTGCATTTTGATGAGTTTGTGTGACTACAACCTGATGTAATGATGCTAATTGCTGCCTACTTGCATTCATTAATTTCATAATTTGTATTGTATTGTAAACGACTAAATGATTGGATTTGCATAGATGAGATGAGATGAGATGAGATGGGTTATGTTTTTTGAAAGCTAGGCTAAGTGATATATACACAGTAGAAAGCAGCAAAAACAAAGCAAATAGGTGAGAATGGATGTACAAGCAGAAGCAAGTCAGTCAATCTAATTTAAAGCCGAATAATAAATAGACTAGACTAGACTACCAGCATGGCTTACATATTGATGATGATAAATAAGAGCTACAGAACATCAACTTCTTAAAATTTTTGCATTTACCATTTTTTTTCAAGTTCCATAAGATTGTCATTCCATATTAAGTTGACAGGGAAATTTAATTTAAAAGAAAGTTGTTGACATGAAATTTATTAAGGCTATATATCAAAACCAAGCGAACCCTATCAAGATGTTCTTCGACTTCTTTCTTCATATTCGCTTCTCAAACGCATCTTTGACATCTTTTTTCATCTTCGTCTTCTCAAAATTGTATAAGTTTCGTTCGTCTTATTGGTTCAAAATGTCTTCATCTTCGATATGTATATATATATATATATCCACACTTTTAATAAAAACTAATAAAGTTACTTAAATAAATGGTTTAGATTGTTCAGATTTTAATTTTTATTTAAAATTTTTACATCTATCTATCCTCTAATATAAAAAAGCCACAAAAATAGCATTTAATGCCATTCCCGCCCAGTGGAAAACGATGCCGTATTGCATAGCAACATGGAATGTTTGTTATTGTTAGTCACCGTCCTTTTCCGCATGTAGGATATCAATTTTGTTGTTTTTAAATCGGTAGAGCAACCGACCCGAACAAGAATTATCGCTGTAAAGGACTCATGCGTGAATAAATGGCCGGAATATGTTTAGGAAATCGAAAAGGTTTCAACGTTTAGTTATTCGATACATATGTTCCGGGAATGAAAAAGGAAGTAATGCAACTTCAGAAGTCTTATGATCTCAGAATTATATTACAACCATATATATACACCTCTAGGCATATTCCAGATTACATTGCCATCAGATACTCTCAACCCTTTGAAATTACTCCTTATTCTCACGTACTGTAATTCGAAAATGGGAATGTATTGTGTGGCGAATGAGTTGTCTACGTTCAAGAACAAGAGTGCAATGAAGTTACGGGTGATTCGTACCTATTTGGTACCATTAAGGAGAGGTTCATTGGAAAAAAAAAGTCAGGAAATCGTGTTTCACGACTCGGAGGTTTGTTTTCTTCTCTATACTCATCTGCATTTTCATGAAGTATGTTCATTAGCATTAGCGTAGACTTAGATAAAACTATGTAAATATGTTATTGTACATGCTAACCTATTGATATATGAACAGGGCACCGTAATTCATGCACATGTACCAAAAACTCTGGTAGAAAAGTTCAGTAATAGGTTTGTAGAAAGCAAAGTGTATGCTGTGAAAAATTTCTTTGTTGTTTTGAATACTCAGACATACAAGACCAGTCTGCATGAATATATGCTGCAGTTTAATCATGAAACTATTATGAAAGAAATTAGGTCGGACAAATTTCCATGGCACATGTACAGACTAAAGCCATTCAATAGTTTGAAAGGTAACCCAACTTTAGATGACAAACATCTTATAGGTAAGTTTCTACTGTTTCCTCAGCATCTTTGTCATCTTTTTTCTCATTATTATGTTTTTAGCAATAGACTCAGAATCTTACCTATAGCTATGTATATAAAATAGATATAATTGGTCGTATTGTTCAAATACATGGACCACAAGAAAAGATTATTGTTCAAATGCATTGTAAGTCCAATTTCGGTTATTTTTAATTATTATGAATTATTATGAACTATCAGTTTCAAATTTAAAGGAAAATTTTAATGTAATGCAGGGGAAATAAGCTAAGTTGTACCTTTTGGGATGATCATGTGTCCAAAATTGAGCCTTTCTATCAGCGTGAGATGAATGAACCTGTTGTAGTGTTGATCCAATTCTGCAGAGTAAAGCTGGGCTTAAGAGGTTAGTACCCTTTACATTTACCTTTATTTAGAAATACATACTGTAATTAGTTTAGAAATACATACTGTAATTATATTATTGTGTGTCAGATGGTGATGTGAAAATTTGTTCATCCTATGATGTGACCCAATCGCTGTTCAACCTTGACCAACCGGAATTTAAAAGTTTCACAGAAAGGTATATTAATTTGATATCTATGTAATCTGTAAAATCTTCTTATTTTTCAACTAACATTACCATGGACTCTATGCACAGCCTTAGAGACAGGGAATATCACACCAATTAGAAGCATAACATCAATGTCAAGTCTTAGCTACACCAATACCATTGATGAGTCCACAAGTCAGTCCATGGATCTGATTACAATATCTGACATATTTGACACTGAGAATGTAAGCATTGTTTCCTGACTTCCTGTGTGTTTTCTACCATTATTGTATAAGTAATTTCATTTTTGTTTTATAATCATACTTACAGTTTGGTGAATTCTGGATTGTTGCGAGGATCAATGGTATTGAGTCACCCACAGATTGGTTCTATACTTCCTGTCCAAAAAAGGGTTGTAACAAGAAATTAGAACTCTCAGAAGGGGTGAACAAATGTTTCAAGTGTGTGCAAGTTCATAATACCCATGTTCTAAGGTATAAACTTAGGGTACGTGTTGTGGACATGAAAGGTAATGCTTCATTCTTGATATGGGATCGAGAGTGCATGGAGTTAATTGGGATTCCAGCTGCTGATTTATATGACAGTTATACAGATGTAAGTCTTAAATTTTTAACTACTGTCTCTAGGGTCCTACATTTATAAATTCAAGGCAGCTTAACCTAAATTCCTTCCTTTGCAGTCAAGTGCCCCTCCAAAGGAGATACTAGCTTTGGTTGGTAGGAGTATGTTATTCAGAATTTTAGTTAGGAAGGACCAGTTTCTCAACTTTCCAACCTCATTTCCTGTTCTAAGGATTAACACTGACCAACAACTCCTAGCACAACTAAGCCCTGACATTCTAAGCTTGAAGGAGGATGATATAAACACTGGATTGCAGCTAAGTGATGGGGATGATGACTTCTTTGAGGTTATATATTTGTCTTTAAATACAATTCTTTCAAATATCATATTTACACTGTAGGAGTTTTTGATAAACTTACTGAATCTGTAGAGTTTTCTGAGTGATGAAGCTGACAGCCCAATTGCAACTCTGCCGCCAGTTACTCATGATGCTACTGAGGGACCTGTCACTCTGCCGCCAGTTACTCATGATGCTACTGAGGGACCTGTCAAGAGGTGCTTAATCGATCAGTTTTCTTCGACACAGGGATGCAAAAAAGTGAAGCAACAGAGAGTGAAACTCGAAAAAATTGATTGAATCAAATTTATTTGGAAGACAATTGTGACTTGATGTTTGGAAGACAATTGTGACTTGATGTTTGGAAGACAATTGTGACTTGATGTTTGTTTTGTTTAACTTGAAAACTCTGGATGTTTGAATACTTAACAGTGCACTGTGTATGTGTAACTGTGGCTATCTTGCTTGCTTTTTGAAATTTAGAACATTGTTTTTTGAAATCATGTCTAACAGTTACTGTAGAATAGTGTATTTGTGTTTTTTTTTTCACCTTTCAGGTTCATGCTGCAATTGAGGGTGGCGAATCCATGCTATACAAGTACCACTGAAATTTGAGGCTTGAACTTCATGGAGGGTTCAAATGATAGTGTTAAGTGATCAGTTAGCTGCAAATTATATTTCGTACAACTGGAAATGTAATGTTTAGTGAAAAAAAACCCCCCACTCTCTACACAATGTAATTAGAAGTAGGCTAAGTTATTCTATAAAAGTTTTGTCAATGCAAATTTTCAGATTATGAAAGATTCACATCATGTAATCAGCAAGGAGTACCTTTCAATAGAACTTTTATACTTTCAGTCCACAAATAGCCTGAGAATGTAAGCAGCAAAAAACAATCTGAAACTTTACAGACTTTTCAGTTAAGTTAGATTAATGAAGCAACAAAAAACAATCTGAAAATTTTGTTATTGATTTTTGCAGGGTATTTCGTACTACATTGTAATTTTACAGATTATAAGTATAATTGAAACAATTATCATCTAAAAAATGTAATTGAATATTATTAGAGGATTACAGGATGAAAACATTTGGCATCTAAGATACCTACATGTCGTTAATTGAAACTAATAATAATCTTGGATCGACTCAGACTGTAATTTTAAAAATTGTATGCTTACTGTTTTTTAGCTTAGCCCAAAATCAGTTAAAAGATTGGGCTTATGATGCTGAATAAGTTCTATTGTGTTCACATGCATCAGATTTAATTATCATCCTTTGCAAAGACTTCGAAAAAAAATGTTAGTACACATACTTATACAGAAGAAAGAAACAAATGTTAGAAAAATGAAAACATACCTCTCCGGAGAGAACCGTAAAATGATAAGCTTTCCAAAAAAGCCCTTATAGACAATAAGGCATCTCCGAAAATGTAAATATAAGAGTACTATTAAAATGATTTAACATTTTAAGAATCACTTCAAAAAAAAAAAGAATTAAAGATCAGAATAGGGCATTATTAAAAAATGTATGATAAATCCACATAATCCTGATAACAGCATTCAATACAGCAGCCAACTCTTCGTATTCCAGAGTTGTGGGATTTCCAAGCATCTATAAAGCTTATAAAATGGGTTGTAGTATGTCTTGATGCAGCTTCCAGTGAAATTCAATAGTACATACTCTGAAGGGATGAAATTCACCCCAGTATCTATTGCACCCCAGCAAACTCATACACAATTAATGGTTTAGTTCATAGCAAGTTAATATTGAAACTCAAGTTCTACATTCAAGACAGAGACATACTATTGCCTAACAGCAAAGATGAAGCAACTAACGTCAACTCTCATAGGCAGTAAAAGGAAGCACCATTCTAATAANTCTTTTACATCATTAGGAGCAAAGATTGACAAATCTATAAACAATGGTTCTTGCCCACCAATGTTTAGGATTAGTGGTCAGGATTTTCATCTAATGGGAGGCCTAAGACCCCAAGATGGTAGCAGCCCAAAATTTGCCCAACTGTACATACATGACACAGAGAATGAAATCCAAAATCGCATCAATGCATTCGGGTAATCACTTCTATTATATTATTTCTTATTTTCAAAATATTATATATATTATATATATTATCTTAATAATCAATACGAACTACAGCTTGAGAACTAATAACTATTTCTGTTGTATTGTTGTGTAACAGGGGTAACAATGATGACGGCAAACTACAGGAAGATATAGTGGAAGATATTAAGCAAGATTTGGATGAGCATAATGTGTTAGTTAAAACATTCCGTTTTGCAAAATCCAAAATGGAGAATAATCCAAGTGTAGAGTATAAGATAAGGTTGATTGGCAAGCGAAACGGTGATGCACGGACTTACAACTTACCAACTGCATCAGAGGTTGCTGCTTTAATTGTAGGAGATTTATCCGCTACGTCAGGTAACCGAGATATTTTGGTGGAGACTAATGCAGGATCCCTAAAGAGGATAAATGAGCTTAACCCAGCGTATTTGCCGTTGCAATATCCGTTACTGTTTCCCTATGGAGAAGACGGATATAGGGAAGATATTCAATTCAACATCTCGAGGAAGAAGGAAAGTGGAGGTAGAGTCCGTGTTTCACAACGTGAGTTCTTCGCATATAGGATGCATGACAGGTTTAATGAAGTGTCAACAATACTATATGCCAAGAGACTGTTCCAACAATTTTTGGTCGATGCATACACCATGGTTGAATCCAGCAGGTTGTTGTTTATTAGGAACAATCAAAAGGCTTTAAGGTGTGAAGCCTACAAAGGACTATCCGATGCATTGACTAGAGGTGAAGTGGATACAGCCCGTCAAGGTAAACGAATCATCTTACCATCCAGCTTCACAGGCGGGGCTAGGTACATGATTCAGAATTACCAGGATGCGATGGCTATCTGTAGACACAAGGGATATCCAAATTTGTTTATAACGTTTACCTGTAATCCAAAGTGGCCAGAAATACAAAGGTACTTGAAAAAATGTCAGCTGAAGGCTGAAGACAGACTTGATATTGTATGTAGGGTCTTCAAAATGAAGCTTGATTGTTTGGTTAAAGAGATAAGGATAGGTCATCTCTTTGGTGTTGTCACAACAGGTATATTTATTTATTTGCTTTCTACTAATCAATTATTTTGCACTATTTTAACTAGAAATTGCAAAAGAAAGATTTCATACTTTGTGGTATATGTTTGCAGTTGTCTATACTATTGAAGTCCAAAAGCGTGGGTTACCACATGCCCACATTTTAATCTTCCTTGAAAGAGTACAAAGCTTATCAACAGCCGCATGCATGGACAATTTCATTTCTGCTGAAATTCCAGACAAAGAGGAAGATTATGAGTACTACAAAGCTGTAGAAGAATTTATGATTCACGGACCGTGTGGACTACACAAGAAAACCTCTCCATGCATGGTGAACAACAAGTGTTCTAAACACTTTCCGAAGAAATTTGTTGAGGTTTCTTCTTGGGATGCTGAAGGCTACCCAATATACAAGCGTTCTGATAATGGTAGATTTGTGCAAAAGAATGAGATCCAATTAGATAGTCGATACGTGGTTCCACATAATAGATACCTACTTCTCAAATACAAAGCACACATTAATGTTGAATGGTGTAACCAGTCGAGGTCAATCAAGTACCTCTTCAAGTATGTCAACAAAGGAAATGACAGGGTGACTGCTGAGTTCTATAAGAGTACTAACGAGGATGGTCAAGATGAGGTTGTTGATGAAATAAGCATGTTTTATGATTGCAGATATGTATCTGCATGCGAAGCTGCGTGGAGGCTCCTTAGCTACGACGTCCAATTCAGGCAACCTCCCGTAGAACGACTTAGCTTTCACTTGCAAGATTGTCAATCTATTATTTTTTAGGACGATGACAAGATAGAAGATGTTCTCAACAGACCCACGGTAAATCAAAGCATGTTCACTGCATGGTCCGATGCAAACAAGACTTTTGATGCTGCTAAACAATTGGCTTATATTGACATGCCTACCAAGTTTGTTTGGAAGAAGGATATCAGACAGTGGCATCCACGGAAAAGGGGATTCGCAATTGGTCGCATCTTTTATGTCCCTCCGGGAAGTGGTGAAATATATTATTTGAGATGTCTGTTGAATGTAGTTCGGGGTCCTACAAATTTTGAAGACATCAAGACCTTTCAAGGTGTCACATATCCGACTTTTCGAGATGCATGCTATGCAAGGGGTTTGTTAGACGATGATAAAGAATACATCGATGCAATCAATGAAGCAAGCGAGTGGTCTACTGCAAAGGCAATGAGAAGACTTTTTGTAATTTTATTAACGTCCAACTTGGTGAGTAGACCTGAAAATGTTTGGAATGCAGTATGGCATCACCTTGCTGAAGACATGCAATACAACAGACGAACAGCCTTGCAGGATAAAGGTATTTTACTGAGTTTGGATTTGTTTGATCTAAATTAGTAAACCCAACAATTATATTCATCTAAGTTTTTTTTACGATGACTTTTTTTTCCTTTCTTTGTAGATATTTGTTTATCGGAGGAGGAAAAAAAGAATTTAGCATTGATTGAGATTGAGCGACTGTTACAGTTATACAATAAGTCTTTGAAAGATTATCCTCAAATGCCAATTCCAAATTTTGACGATTCATGGTTAGTTCATAATCGTTTGGTTTTTGAAGAGTTGGCTTATGACCGTGCTGCACTAGGTAAGGAGACCGAACAAATGGAGGAGCAGCTAACTGATGAACAAAGAGTGGTTTATGATACTGTTATCAATGATGTAAGCCAAAACATGGGTGGTCTGTATTTCGTTTATGGCTATGGAGGTACAGGAAAAACATTTGTTTGGAAGGCAATATCATGCAAGATCCGATCCATGGGAGATATTGTAATCAATGTTGCGTCAAGTGGCATCGCATCACTGCTACTACCTGGAGGAAGAACAGCACATTCTAGGTTTGCAATACCAATTGTGTTAACAGAGGACTCCACATGCAACATCATGCCTGGCAGCCAACTTGCAGAACTCATGACTATGGCTAAACTTATTATATGGGATGAAGCACCAATGATGCACAGACACTGTTTTGAAGCTCTAGACAGAACTATGCGCGATCTAATGAGATCAAAAGATCCTCACAGTGAGGGGAAAACCTTTGGAGGAAAAACAGTTGTATTTGGAGGTGACTTTAGACAAATACTGCCAGTCATTCCTAAAGGATCTAGACAAGATATTGTCCAAGCAACAATAAATGCTTCTTATCTTTGGGCAACATGTAAAGTACTTAGGCTGACCAAAAATTTGCGACTAAATACCATGCAACCGGGGGTTAATATGCAACAAGTGCAAGAATTTGCAACATGGTTAGCTGATATTGGTGATGGCAAAGTCGGAGGACCCAACGATGGTTATGCAAATGTGCAAATCCCTTCTGAGATGTTATTGCCATCATCTGGTGACAATATATCAACAATAGTTGATACCATATTTCCATTGTTCAAGGAAAGGGGATGCGATGAAGAGTACATGAAAAGCCGTGCCATACTAGCTCCAACACTTGATGTCGTCAACGCCATCAATGAATATATGAGTGACTTACATATTGCTGAGAGTAAGACTTACCTCAGTTGTGACACGGTATGTAAATCAGACTCAAGTAATGGTGTACTTTCTGATATGCATACTCCTGAATTTCTAAATGGTCTGAAAGCCTCTGGCATACCAAATCATGCATTAACGTTAAAGGTTGGATCACCAATAATGCTCTTGAGGAACATAGATCACGCACTTGGACTTTGTAATGGAACAAGACTGGTGATTACAAGGTTATCTAATCATGTTGTTGAAGCAAAGATTGTAACTGGTGACATTGTTTATTTTCTTATTATATGTAAAGAATAAAAATGGTGACATTGCTTATTTTCTTATTTTCATTGCTTATTTTCTTGAGTATTGTAATATCCAATAAAAATATACATTTGGCATTGATCTATTCGTGCAAAGCGCGTGTGGAAACTAGTACCTATATAAGGAGAAAAAAATAGTATTGTAGTTAACCTCATTAAATCCTTAATCATTTATAATGTAGAGTAGTTAGTTAATTAGAATGTATTAATTATTACATAATAATGAGAAAAATTTAATATTATTAACAATAATTTGTAATTAGTGTATAATAATAATGAAAACTAAATGTTTAATAATTTCATAATCACTATAATTTTTTTTACTTATTACGTAAAAATTTAAGAAATAAATAGAATAATAAAATGCTCGCAAATAAAAGAGAGTGATAAATTGGTGTGTTTATATTTATGATTCATTTAACTAATTGGTGTGTCCATATTTGTGATTTATTTAGCAAGTTAAGTTCATCGTACACGTTGTCATGAATGTAATATTCTATGTATTTATTATTATGTATTTATTTACCATTGTAGAATGTACTATATTCGAATTTGAAACAAATATTAAAAAAGATAAAAATGCATTTGCAGGTTAACAAAGGTAAACATGCATCCGTAGTGTTTCTCATATTTGTATTTCAATAATATCCGTCATCTTTTTTGTATCCCACCAAAAAAAAATAGGCATAGCCTGCGAAACCACCCACCACTCCTGCCGGTCCAGACACCAAGCCTGCGAAACCACCCACCACTCCTGCCGGTCCAGACACCACTCACACCAATCGACGGCGCCTCTGCCTCGCCAGTCGCCGCAGCATCGCCATACGCCAGACGCCCAGATATCAGGTTCGTACTTCGGTCTTCCGTCTTCGACACTTCGTAGTTTCGTTCTCAACTTCTCACCCCTTGAAAGCTTGAACTATAAATCTTAATTTCAATAATTTATTCAATTGTTTGTCTAATTTCCCTAATTTTTGGTTTGCCCCTAATTTGCTAGTTCCTGCCTTGCTGGTTTCTGCAGTGCACTTGTGCCCTAATCGCCACTCCTGCTGGTGGCACGATGAGCTAAGTGTGCTGGTGATGATGGAAACTCCAAGACAACTTCGAATATGATGAGTGTGCTGCGAGTCGATCAGCGATGCGCTACTGCTACTTGCGAGTCTGCAACAGGTTGTGGTCCGAATTGCTTTCTTCAAGTTTCCTTTCCTTTTTTGTTGCGAATCAGTGAATGGCTTCCTAAATTAGGGTTTTGGTAATTTGGTTTCTTTCGCTCAAGACTACGTTGTTTTGAGCGAAATAAACTAATTTAAGAAATAAATAAAAAATAAAAAAATAACTTGGCCGATTCGGCCGTCAAGGCCTACTAGTTGACCGGTCTCGTAATAGGCTCTTACCAAGAAAATCCCATCTGCCTAGGGGTGCCTAGGCTGATTTTTACAACACTGTTAAACAAGTGATGCTCTATTACCAAGAAAATCCCATCTGCCTAGGGGTGCCTAGGCTGATTTTTACAACACTGTTAAACAAGTGATGCTTTAGAGAGAAATAGGGAAATTGTGTTGAGTTGTTTCACATGTTTTGCTTGAGTTCTATTCTTCTTTGTGTAATTCTGTTGTTGTGTCTAATCAATTCAAAGTTGTATTTGGTTGGTTTAGTAATTAATGTATTTTAAAAAAAATTCAAAACAAAATGAGTAACTTCCAAATAGTGTGTCCATTGAAAAAAAATGAGAATGTGGTTGCTTAT
This sequence comes from Ipomoea triloba, assembly GCF_003576645.1. Lineage (NCBI taxonomy): Eukaryota > Viridiplantae > Streptophyta > Magnoliopsida > Solanales > Convolvulaceae > Ipomoea > Ipomoea triloba. The sequence continues at coordinate 10,220,829 of NC_044929.1, read as the reverse complement.
TCTATCAATCTGGGTGTTTGAAATGACGGTTATTGTTTCTTTGTTCAGTTTGTTGACTGGATTATTCATTGTCATTTTAAACTTTTGTAATTTTTAATGTCTCATGGAAATGTGAAAGAAAGATATGAAAAGGAGAACCTTACAATGGAGCATTGATTTTATTATATTTACAGAGAGATTAGATGAGATGCATTCAAATGTATCTTCACAATCTTCCACTGTGTTTGACATATGACTAACATGCACTTGGGCTTTTTTGCAGTCTACCATGACATTGGATTTGTGATCCAATGATATCTTAAGCAGAGCTCATATGTGGAAACACTTAGTATTACCAATGAAGAGGAAGATGTGAATCTTTGATCACTTAGTATTACCAATGAAGAGGAAGATGTGAATCTTTGATATCGTGTATAAGATGAGCCTTTGAAATTTTAATTTCATTTCTATGGATGAATTCTTGCGTTGAGCAACTTGTCGAACGTTCGGATCCACTCCTCCAAAATCACCGGATCTTTTTCTCCTGCATAGTACGGTGGTTGTCGACTGGCTATTGCCTTAGCAAAATCCACCCGTGGCTGCCCCTGGTTTTGGTTCTGACCTTGCTGAGCTAGCATAAACTCAGCCATCCTCTCCATTGCCTGAGCCATACGATCTATTGCAGAGGTATTATCGTTGCTACCCGCAGGCGCATTTCGTCTCGGCGGCATATTTGCTGAACGATAATTCCAAGTTAGTACTCGAGGTATAGAAGTCCTTACGGAATTAGTTAGTTAGGCAGTTAGTATAGCACCTACTCAAGTCCTATACAGTCCTTCCTAACATTCACCCTTTTCATACCCTCTAAGCAAGGGTTTCAAACGTAGCATAATGATAATCAACGCATTACGCTAGCAAGCTCACTCACAAAAGCTTAAGCAAACATATGCAGGAAAACACAAGTATTGATCATACTGTTCAACGACTAGAATCGTGAGATTCTGCAGAGTAAAAGTGAAATACCCCCTTATTATGCTACTCGGCCTCCATTCCAGCTCCGCTCCGAACTTGTACTCATCAAGCTGTAACAATTACTCAGGTTGGTCTTAACGAACCTAAGCTGACTTCGAAACTTGGTTGACTCGAAACTAGAGCTGACTCGAAAAAGTTTGACTTAGGATTCTGACTCGAAACCTGGCTCTGATACCAACTTGTAACACCCCGACTCGGCTATACCGAACAACCGGAGTGGTCACCGCCACACCTAGACTAAACCTAATCACATACAGATAGGATTTATTCTAAATGCACAGGCTAAAGTTAAGGAAACTATACCATATCTTCATAACCATCATACTTTATATGCATTTTTATAGCATCGACAAAAGAGTAGCTAAACTAGCTACCAAAATGTACCAAGGTTTAATTACAGCCCATGAAAAGAGTTTGAGCTAGACCCGACCTTACTAGCCATCTCAGAACTAGCATGGCTACAAAAGATATATACACAAAAAGGCCAGACTTGACTTCCCACCTCAGGCACTATCTAGTCTAACGAGTGGTACACCGGGCCAGTATACGTGCCCCAAACGAGATGCCACTCACCCTCGAACCAGGTGATGTGGTCCAGGAAGGTGCAAGTGTTGATGTACATCATCCACTCCTCATGATAATCCGGGGGACTCGGGTCCCACGGATAGGGGTAGCGAACGAAAAACTCAAGGGGGTCACTCTCAGGTAAAACCTCCATGGGATAAAACCCATAGCTCGCCTGAATGACATCCATAGGACACCACGGATCGACGGGGGTAGGAGACCATACAGGTACCGCTGGTGAGACAGGAGTGGAAACGGGGTCGGGAGTACAAGTCAGAACTGGAGGGTCTGGAGCATAGCCGGGAGCATACGGATCACCATCTGATAGGTACTATACATAGTCGTCATAATCAAAAATAGGGAACGTAAACTCTGATGGATCAGAGTCCTCGGGGCTACATGAGCCCACACTAGATTGCATCTGATAAAAATCACAATAAGTGTAGTTAGCACGACGGCTAAGTAAGGAAATCCATTGTCACTCGAAAGTAAACAAAGGTTTTGGAAATATAATAGTATCACTTTAAAAATTGTAAGCTTTACCCATAAATTGAAATCTACCTGCAACCAGATTAACAACAAGGAAAAATATCGCATAGTATAAGAGTGGCATCAGCATATAACACTTTCATTTCCGAGAATTTCCATTATTTAACTCAAAATAGAGCGTTCCACAACACACACACTTTACTGTTCAAGACTCGTGACATTTTATTCTTCGACATAGTTACGGAGTAACTAGATTTTCATAGTTAGTAAAATTTACTTATTTTCCCCCTGGATAAGTGTATGGTATTCTCGGAATATTTTCAAGAACCTCGCGCCGCGGCACTCATGCCTCCCGCAGGTCAAACATTTAAACAACTTCGGGCCGCGGCTCACAAGCCTCCCGCAAGTCGAACATCTCAATAACTTCCGGGCCACGGCTCACAGGCCTCCCGCAAGTCAAACATCTCAATAACTTCCGGGCCACGGCTCACAGGCCTCCCGCAAGTCAAACATCTCAATAACTTCCGGGCCACGGCTCACAGGCCTCCCGCAAAGTTAAACATCTCAATAACTTCGGGCCACGGCTCGCAAGCCTCCCGCAAGTCAAACATCTCAATAACTTCCGGGCCACGGCTCACAGGCCTCCCGCAAAGTTAAACATCTCAATAACTTATCCAGAACTAAGGTTTTCAAGACATTCTTTCCTTCCTTGAGTTTAATTAGTATTTTCACATGATGACTCAAAACAAACGTTTCTTATCCAAATATGTTTCCAAAAATACCCGTATTTGTCAAATGACTTTTCACCAAAAATTCCCAAGTGACAAGGGACACACTTGTTCCTAAAAAAACAAGATTTCCTTCCAAACTGATGAACATAAATTGACACAATAATATTTGAACTTTCACAAGTTGACTCGGTTGCCCGTAGTCCTTCCAAACATCATAACATTCAAGGGCAAACACATCGGAAGAAAGTTCGGTCACAAACGGATCCGCGTCGCGCAGACTCGCGGATGTCCGCAACACCGGACGCACGGCGGACGCGTGCGTCCGGGCCGCGTCCGCTCGTTCGGCTATGAGGCCGAAATTCTGGGAACCCACGGACGCGCAGCGGACGCGCGTCCGTGGTCGCGTCCGGCCTTTCGGCCGTGACACCGAAACTTCGGGCGCCGATGGATGCGCGGTGGACGCGCGTCCACGGTCGCGTCCATCCGAATCTACCAACTTCGGGCAGCAAAAACCGGGTTGTAACGCCTCGGTTTTCCTCTATTTTCATTTGTATAAGCTTATATGGACATAAATACAACATCTACATGCATAAATTAGCCATGAACACGTATACAAAAATTACCAAAAATTCAATGTGTAGTTTCTTGAGCCAACTAGTAGATCCACAAGCTTAACACATGATTTTCACATAAAATTCCTAGTCACATAATTTACTAGCATTTGTTCATTTCCAAGTGACTAAACCAACTTAAGGGATTCCTTACCTCCCAAGTAAATTTTTAAGACCGTAGAAAGATGGTGATCTTCTCCTCCAAACTTTTCACCGAAGATCCTAAACAAAATCACCATAATAACAACATTTTCATGAATCCTTAGCTTAAACTTAAGTTCTAGGAAGGATTCTAGTCATATTAGCCGAATAAAACCAAAGTTTTACCTATTATGGAAGCACTTGTGTTGAAGAAAATAGTTATGGAGTTCTTGGATCACAAAGTAGAAGAATGAAATATTCTTCCTCCTCTTTTCCTCTTCTATTTTCGAAAATGAGAGAGAGAGAGTGATGGGAAAGATAGCTTGAAGCTTAAGTTAACAAGTATGATCATCCCATACTTCTTATGACAAATCACTATTTAATTACCATGTGGTAATAAGGGTGACACTTGTCAAAATTCCATGGTAGATCTTGAAGAGTAGGATTTATTTTGCCAGTTTGGGGTTAAATCAGATAAAGGTTCGGAGGATTATAACTTAATTCGGGAAAATTCTAATACCAAAATTATTCTAAAAATAATCCTGTCATTTACCGCTAACATCGGGAATTTTTCGGTATCTCGCAAAATACAGGTACGAAGGTCCGTAACAATTTCACTCTTACAGTCCGTTTAAATTTTCACTTGAACTAAATAGGAAGTTCAGGCTTAATCGTATCATACTTAATAATCCATTTTCTAGGAAAATTTGAACTGTATATACATCCTTAAAAATTTTACGGTTCGTGACAGGTACGTAGATCGCAGCTTAGTAATAACTAATCTTTAAAAAAAAAATTCTTTTGAAGTACCGAGCGATCTTCTCATAAATGTCATAGCCTAAAAAAAAATATTTTCCGAACTCTAAACTTATCGGGATAGCTAAGGGGTTACAATAGCTCACAATCCATACCAATAAATATCCATAAACATCATAGGCAAAGGATCAAGAACACAAGTTCACAAATCCATCAAGATAACTTCATAGACAATCAAAAATAGGCTAAGCAACAAAGAATTTCTCAGGATTCCCATACACCGAATAATATCATAGATTGAGAGTGTGAAAAATAGATTTTAGTGGACATGATGGTTACCTCTTGAAGCGTATTTAATCCAAAGCAATCACCAACTCTAAGCTCATCTCATACGAAGTCCACAATTTAACAATGATATTAGTATTCCTATCGACCCGGTATAATTAATACGAAGTCCACAATTTAACAATGATATTAGTATTCCTATCGACCCGGCATAATTATCGCCTATAGTCCATGCCTAAAGACTGACATGATCATTATAATGAGCTAATGGACTAAACCATAACAACCTAATCATTAACTAATAACAAGCTAACAACATGCTTAAAAAGGGAATTTACCTTAATCATCATGCTAATCTAAGGGATTGAACTCACGCCCTCTAACTTGACACCAAGGTGCCCTACCACTAGACGACTTCATCTCTAGGTGATATGCTATGCCATCAACAACACAAGACCAGCCACGCCACCGCCCATCACCGCTGCTATGTTGAGCCGGAGGGAGAAGCACCATTGTTTGCTGAGGAGAGACCGGAAGAGGATGCTCCAGCCGCTGCTGCTTACACCGGACAGAGAAGGTAAGCCCATTGTTGATGCCCGCCGCTGTTACGCACTTGCCGATGTCACGCCGCCGCTGTCGAAGTTTGGTTGTTGCTTGGTTCCATCGTACGGGGAAGGGCGTACCGCCGTAGCTGCCCACTACCTCACTCCTTAGCCGAGGAGGGAGAGTATGGGACGCCACCGGAGCTCTGTTGCTAAGCCTCCATTGCCGAGCTTGGTTCGTCTGTTGCGATGCCGGAGATAGAGGAATGCCGTCATGCACACCCGCTGGGAATGGAGGAGGAAGAACGAAGCTGCTTCATGACGCCATCCTTACTCGTCCTCCTCCACGACCATTAGAAGACGGAACCACCATGGAAGGAAACGGCCGGAGTCCCGTGGTTGCAGCTTGGTGCTTGCCGGTTGCCTAGTTGAGAGAGAGACGGAAGAGAGCGAAGAAGAGAAGAGACGAGAGAGAGGAGAGAGGCAAGGAGGAAGACCTTTGCTGCTGATGATTTGATCGAATACATGCTAGCTATTTTTAGTAGGTTTAGGTTTTCCCTTTTGGGCTAGGTCATTTTAGGAAAGTTGGGTCAAACATAGTTACAATATAATTATATTGGATCTTAGGATAGTTTATTGGATCCATAGCTCTATAATAAAAATAATATAGTATGGGCTTAGAATATTTAAGTGCTCAAATAATAGTTGTAGAAATAGTTTGTCTATAGCCCATAGAAAAACAATTATATATATAATCATCATACTACCATAATTAATAATAAGGAAATAGTCCTTTATTTTAAATTATTTTAAATATTTTTATTTAAAATAGTGGTAGGAAAATACGGGGTGTTACATAATCGATACCTGGTCTCTGGGAGAATCCTTGTGCTACGAGTCTTGCTTTATACCTTGTAACCTCATTTTTCTCATTTCTCTTTCTTACAAAAACCCATTTGCACCCCACAGCTTTTACCTTTTCAGGTGTTCGGACGATTGGGCCAAATACTTTTCCTTTTTCTAGAGAATTCAATTCTGCTTGAATTGCTTCTGTCCACTTAGGCCAATCGTCTCTATTTTGACATTCATAAATGGATCTTGTTTCATGATCCATATCATCATTCATGATATTCATTGCTACATTATATGCAAAATAGTCATCCAAAGTGACTTCATTTCTATTGCATATATCTTCAGCATTAGTATAATTTACCAAAATCTCTTCAATTTTCTCAATTTCTGGTGAATGAATTTCTCTAGGGATTTCATTCCCATCAGATTCGTTTATTTGACTTTTCTCATGAATGTCATTATTTTCACAAAGATCATTCTTTGTATTGACCTTTCTTTTTCGAGGATTTTTGTCCTTCGAACCAATAGGTCTTCCATGCTTCAAGCGTACTTGAGATTCACTGCTAGTTTGACCTTTTGCAATATCAATACTAGCAGGAACATTAGCTGCTGGGATATAAGACTTTGTTACCCGTTTTGGGTCAGCAAATACATCTGGCAGCCTATTGGCCAAGTCTCGCAAATGGATTATCTTTTGAATTTCTTGTTCACATTGCTTAGTCCTAGGATCTAGGTGAAGCAATGAAGGAGTATTCCATGTTATTGTCATTTCCACAACTTTATTTTCTTCTCTTAATGTTGGAAAGGATGTTTCATCAAAATGACAGTCAGCAAAGCGTGCAGTAAATAGATCTCCTGTTAATAGCTCAAGATATTTGATTATAGAGGGAGATTCATACCCAACATATATTCCCAATCTCCTTTGAGGGCCCATTTTAGTACGTTGCGGTAGAGCAATAGGAATATAAACTGCACATCCAAATGTTCTCAGATGGGAAATATTTGGTTCATGACCAAATGCTAATTGCAATGGAGAGAACTTATGATAGCTTGTCGGCCTAATGCGAATTAGCGCCGCTACATGCAAAATAGCATGTCCCCACACAGAAGAAGGGAGTTTGCTTTTCATAAGTAATGGTCTAGCTATTAATTGTAATCTTTCGATAAATGATTCTGCTAGACCATTCTGTGTGTGAACATGTGCCACTGAATGTTCAACATCAATCCCAAGTGATGTACAATAATTATTAAAAGCTTGGGATGTAAACTCTCCAGCATTATCCATGCGGATTGATTTAATTGGACGGTCAGGAAAATGTGCTCGTAATCTTATTATCTGAGCAAGTAATCTCGCAAATGCCATGTTACGAGATGATAATAAGCATACATGTGACCATCTAGTTGAAGCATCAATTAAGACCATAAAGTATTTAAATGGTCCACATGATGGATGTATAGGTCCACATATATCACCTTGAATTCGTTCCAAGAATGCAGGTGATTCAATACCAACTTTGGTTGGTGATGGCCTTATAATCAATTTCCCTTGAGAACATGCAAAACAGAAGAATTCATTTCCTTAAAATATTTTATGCTCCTTCAAGGTATGGCCATATGTATTTTCAATAATCTTTCTCATCATCACATATCCAGGCCCAATCGGTCGTGCCAAATCTTAAATTCATTTAAATCAGTAAACTTTTTGTTTACAATAAGATTAGCTTCAATAGCACTAATTTTTGTGCAATATAAACCTTGTGGAAGAGCATGAAATTTTTCTAACACATATTTCTTTCCAGATATTGCCTTTGTAATTTGGAGGAATTCTTGATTCCTTTCTTCTATAGTCTCAACATGATATCCGTTATTTCGAATATCTTTAAAACTTAATAAATTTCTGTGAGACTTTGGAGAGAACAATGCATCTTCTATTATCAATTTTGTTCCTCTAGGCAATAATATATTGGCTCTTCCAAAACCCTCAATCATTTTTGCACTACCACTTACTGTAGTGACAAATGCTTCATTCTTTTCCAAAAGGCAGAAATACTTTGTGCTTTTAAGACTTGTATGTGTGGTTGCACTATCCACAATACATACATCTTCTTCATTTGCCTTTGGTTTAATCACAAGTGAAGATGTGCTCATTTTGTTTCTATATAATAAAGCAAAGGAAATATATTTAATTAGAAATATTACATAGTAGTAAACAAAACAAACATATAGATCTAATAGGCTTAAAGACAAAAACAACAACAATAATACAACATATAGATATAATAAGTTCCAAAGGTAAATAATATCAATCTTTCTTCTCTATTGGCCCAAGATAATCTTCCACATCCAAATGTGTGATATCAAAATCATCATTCACAAGAACATTGTTGGATTCTATATTCTTTCCTTTCTCTTTCAGGGATGCTTGATAGAGATCCGCAAGGTGCCTTGCAGTACGACAAGTGTGCTTCCAATGGCCAGTCATGCCACAACGATAACATACGTTTTCAACATTTTTTGGAGGATTTCCATGCTTTTCCTTGTCATGTTTTGCACCATTATTTTCCCATTATCGGTGGTAACTTTTGTTTTTGAAATTATAACCACCATGACGATTTTGTCCATGACCGGGATTATAACCATGGTTTCGTCCACGAACACGACCACGGCCACGGCCACGACCACGACCTCTTGTATTTTCATTGTGATATGACACACCATTGGCCTCAGGAAATGGGATAGAACCAGTAGGACGTGCCTCGTGGTTTTTCATCAACAGCTCATTGTTTTGTTCAGCCACAAGGAGGCATGAAATTAGTTGAGAATATTTGGAAAAACCCTTTGCTCTGTATTGCTGTTGAAGCACAATATTGGATGCATGAGGTTTTCTCAAGCATATCCTCATCAGTAATTTTTTTTCTCCACATAATAACAACTGAGAGCTAATTTTGAACATAGCAGAATTATATTCGCTCAAAGTTTTGAAATCTTGCAATCGCAAGTGAATCCAATCATATCGGACCTTTGGGAGAATTAATGTTCACTGATGGTCATATCTTTCTTTCAACATTTTCCGGAACTCAAAGGGCTCTTTCACTGTGAGATATTCATCTTTCAACCCTTGGTCAAGGTGATGGCGTATGAAAATCATCACCTTTGCCCGATCTTGTATCGAGGCATCATTACTCTCTTTAATAGTTTCACCAAGACCCTTTGCATTTAGATGCATTTCAACATCCAATGCCCATGATAGATAATTTTTCCCAGATATATCAAGTCCAACAAATTCAAGATTTGCAAGATTTGACATATTTATGATATAAGATAAAATATTATGATATATATATA
>NC_044929.1:10147116-10211195 GCF_003576645.1 Ipomoea triloba | reverse complement strand
ATATATATATATATATATATATATATATATATATATATATATATATATATATATATATATATAATTTACCTTATATAATATTTGACTTGACTTCGAGACTTCGTGCTGATAACGTATTATGAAGATAATAATAATAATATTATGATGGAAAAGAGCAGTAGCGTAGCAGTAGCATAATGGAGAGAAATAAGAGGATTTAGTAGCTTTCATATATCATTGAGTAAACAAGAACAAAGAGGTGAGGTGTATATATACTATCAGGATTAGGAGTAAACAAATATAATATTTGCATAAGATAAATAAGTGTTAAAGCTAGTTTAGTTGGTTGATTCATAAATAGCCTTGCTTTACCATGCTTGTGGTCACGTGTTCCATTCCCAGCAGCTTCTTTGGAACTTGAAGCTATTCTTTTGAGGGCTGAGAACCGCCATCACATATAATAACATTCAGTATTTACAAATTGTTATCCTTATAGATGAAGTAGCTTGATGGACCAAACTTCAACTTTTGCATATGAGGTTAAAGGTTCAAAAATCAACTTGGACATCCACATTTCTTTTTGTTTCACAACATTTTGAAATATCTTCTCTCCAATGAATATTTCAAAAATACAAATATAAGTAGCATTACAAGCCTATTGAGAAAGATAACAGACAAGCTAAGCTTAACATTTTACCAAGCATGTAGAATCACTTTCTTTGTATTTCTACCAAGGCAAAAAATGTTTCAATGTGCGTATTTTTTCAATCGGAATGCCATCATTGTTGAAAAAAATCTTATTCCTTAATCGACTTCAAAAGTGGTCGAAAATCTAAAGATATCTAGTAGGGATATATATAACATGCATAAGTAATACATATAACATTTATATATCTAATCTAACAAATTATTATATATATAAAAGCAAAAGATGTTAAAGTCAATTTGAGTATTTAAAAAGTGTTAGGTGTAATTAGTTGAAAAATGGTGCATATAGTTTATGTTTTACCCTTTACCTTTTTAGTTGTTTTTTTGAGATCAGAGTTAATACCACAAATGGTCTTCTAACTATTGGGCCAGTACTCCTTTTAGTTCCCGACTTTCAATTTGACCACAAATGACCCTTTGACTTTCATTTTTGACCACAAATAGTTCTCTGTTAAAATTTCTATTAAATAGGTGTTAAATCTAGGGGTAATATCATCAAATTGATTAATATTATTATGATTACTTCTTTTTTAGAATTGTATGGCAATATAATTAATTTCAAACATTAAGTTAATAAATATAAAAATAAAATGGGCGTGACAAATCACATAAATGAACAAATTAAATAAAAATTCATGATTAATTTTCGTAATTTGTACCTGATTAATTATATTAATTCAATGGTGGCGGCCTTCAGTTATGTCCCAAACAAAATGTTTGATAGATTAATGAAGACTGAAAATTATTCATCAGCCATGTATGAACAACCATGAAATGATGGAAGCAAGATTTTTGAAAAAAAAAATTCCATTTTAATCTGTTGATTAAATTAAAAACGAATAACTCTAATATTAAATCTTCGTTTTGTACGCATAATTATGAGAATAAAGTGAATTGTCTTTTTTTAGGAGTATTTATATTTGTTACTTGTTTCAATTATGCTTGTTGGTGAAAAATTCTAAACATTTTTATTTTATAACCATTATATATATCAATTTGACGATAATACCCCTAGATTTAACACTTATTTAACAGAAATTTTAATGAATGACTATTTGTGATCAAAAATAAAAGTCAGAGGACCATTTGTGGTCGAATTGAAACCAAAAGGAGGACTAGCCCAATAGTCAGAGGACCATTTGTTGTATTAACTCTTTTTTGTAGTATCTGTTCATAGCTACTCTCTCAACCAAATGAAGCGGCTCGAACCCACCCCTCTCTCATGACCCACCCATCTCATGTGGGGATGCAACCGCGTGCCACTAGATGTCTTTGGCACCTTTTTAGTTGTTATTTTTGCATAAACTTTCTAATTTTTTAATTGTAATTTTAACATTTCCTTTCATTATTTAATTTTTTACTATTGTACATTTCTTCATCACTATGTTCATGATCTTTTAGTTTTGTGATTGTGGGGAGAAAAGTACAAATTACATTAGATTATGCAATTTGAAAGAATATTGAATGTTCATGATCTTTTAGTTTTGTGATTGTGGGGAGAAAAGTACAAATTACATTAGATTATGCAATTTGAAAGAATATTGAATTAACCATACATAAGTGCATATTATAGCTAATATAATCGATATAACATGTGCATATGCAAATTATAGGTTGGAGGGAATTTAAATTCCATTCCCTCATTTTCATGGAATTAGAATTCCATGCCCCCGATTTTAAGTCCCATGCGTAAGTTTGTGGATCGCGGTCTCACACACTATTCCCTACAGGTGCCCGTAGTAGGCCGGCCACCCTACCTAAACCAATCATCATATCGGTCCCTAGGCCCCATTGCTGGAAAGGCTCGACTTCAAAACCGTACGTGGATCTTCCGCCTCATACGGCTCCTCTAGGGATGGAGGTAGGCCCAGCCCAGGCTTGTACGTTTAAGGTTGTTGTACAAAACCAATCTAATGTCGACGACGGAACGAACAACGAAACTTTACGACAGCTTTTTCGTACACGTTCACTTGCATCACATACACAAGTGCTCTCTGAACCGTGCAATAAGGTCACCCATAACACGGCTCTCCCACTTGAGTTATCTTAGCCTACCCCCTTCCCATGCTGCTTGCCAACGACAACTGGTACTTTCGGGTCATCCCCTTCCCCTCTACCCCCTTTCGGTTCTGGCAAATACCCAAACTATGATATCATCTTCGTTCTAAAAGGATATCATAGTTTTGGATTGCTTGAAGAACCTCTACCCCCTTTCAGTTCTGGCAAATACCCAAACTATGATATCATCTTCGTTCTAAAAGGATATCATAGTTTTGGATTGCTTGAAGAACCCGGCGATAGGGAACGCTTTGTCGGGTTCCCCGTTCCATTATCTGAGTCACGTACAACGCGTAGGTTCTAGGACTCAATAGTTCCCCGTGCGGGCAGTGGTTCCATGGATTTTAGGAATAAAAAAAGATAACATGAGACAAAATTACCCCTCTCAAATATTTTAATTCCAAACACTTGAAATTTAAACTCCACTTTATTCCCATATTATTCTTTTCCCTTATTGCAATTCCTTTTCCCATATTATTCTTTTCCCGCCTAATTCCCTAATTCCCTCCAACTAAACGCCCTGTAAAATAACCTAAAATGCAACCCAAATAGAACTAGAAAAATACTATCATATATGGACTCTCATTTCTTACTCTCAACTTATCTCTTGCAAAAATCTTAGATGTATATCATGAAATAAAAGTGATGTAATAGAATTTGAGAGTATACATGTAGTAGTACTCATAAAACTAATTCGATCACTTTTTATATGTTTTCTTGTCTATGTACAAGCTAAAATCAAATTGTAATAGCTCAAACTCTGGAATCCATGTTTAGTGTTTAATTATATACAATTTGAATAGGGAAAAAAACTATTTTGGTCATCCAACAAATATAAATGAAAAGTTAGAATAAAATTAAATGACAACTAATATCCCTCTGCATGGTTTTACGATTGTTTACAGTTTTAATGTTTATGGATAAAATATGATGCTAATTGATCGATGAAAATAAAAAAGAAGAGGCACAATTATTTGGTGAGTAAAAATGTAATACATTTATCTCCACAATATATAATTTAACAGTAATTATACTACTAAACATGCAAGCATGATGATAATCAACATTTAGGAAGGAAGGAAATCATTTTCCCCTCGCTTCCCGTTATAATTACTCTTTTGCCACAAATCCCCTCATTAATTAATATTATATTGGACGATACTGGTTCATAAATGCCAATGCCACTATTTGGGCATTAAAAGATGCATCCGCCTTTGCATGGAACTCTGTCCAAAGACCGCTCTGTCTCTCGGCGTCAGAGAACTTGCATTGTCCCGTCACCCTTGCAATTTTTTCACTTATATTTTCTTTCACCACATCAGCAGACAACTTCTTGACTACTACATTGACGTAAACTTTTCCGACCGTTTTAATGAAGGAGTTCATTGATTCCCAACAACTCTTCAAATCTTTGACCTCTTTCTTGCCCAAAGATTTATCAGAATCTATTTTACTTTTGAAATCCTCGACAATTTTGGCTTTCTTCCGGGCTTCATTTACAACGATGACCGCGGCTTCCCGCTTCCCACAAGCAGCGAGGATGGCAGCTTTGTGGCCAAGGAAATCGTAAGCGCAGAAGCTAACCAAGGAGGCGTCGCCCTGGCCGAGGGCTTCGGTGCATGTCTTGAGAAGCCGGGTTTCATTTGAGGTAGTTGAGTTATGGGCGGCAACGCTCAATGCCACGGAGAGAATGATTAGGAGGATAGAGGGAAGGGGGGCGGCGGCGGCGGCCATGCTATTAAATAGATGGGGTACCGTGTTGGTATGGCAGGCCGCAGGGGTAAGATGATAATATGTGGAGATAGGAGTGATTTGCATGCATGGGATTGTGAAGTTTAAATAGAAAAAGATTCACATTTTTCGGTTACGTTGGAGAAAGTAATGGATATGCAAAAGTATAGGTAAGGATGAAGAATGATTCTTATTTTAAAATTTAATTCACTCATATTTTGGGTGAATTAAATTATGTCATTCCCCATCCACACATTAATTTCAACCGTGAATTAAATTGAAATACAACTAATATACAATATAAAGCACAAAATAAATATCCAAGTATTCACTAGTCTATAACTTAGAAAAGAAAAATGGATTCGCTATTACTGGGTTCAAAGCTAAGCATATTATACTCAGATGGCATATAATTACTCTCCTATATGAGAGGGCATGATATCAAGCCTCAGTGGAGGTGATATTGACTCTTTGTGCTTCAACAGATTAAGAAAGTATAAATGAACAAATGCTACAATGTAATAGGATCAATTGTATTAAAAAGTATTACTGGCCTTCAAAAGGCAAATACCAGCGGTGAAAATCAGAAACTAGAAGAAGGGAATTGAATGGGATTGCATACAGTGCCATAGCCTGCTAATTGTCACTAATATGAGAATGACGAGTCTGACAGAGATTCATTGTGCTGTGACTTAACATGTCTGCTGTATATATATAATGCGTATAAATTTATTTTTTAAATAAAATACATGCCGCATATTATGACCCGGAGCAAACACGTATTATATTTACTAGTTTTTCAGGCGCATTGTGCGAATGGAATAATGACTAATATTGTTTATTTTTAAATAAATATTTCAAAATATATCAATACAAAAATATTATATAGGAGATGTTCATGCATATGTAATTGAATGTTGAATTTGTTTATTTAAATTAGTAATTCAAAGTATATATATGAATATAATATAATATATGAGAGATTGGTTATAATTATCATTAAAATAAATGTTTGCAATTTTATAAAAATGATAGTCTAATAAATAAATGTTCCGTACTACTTTTGGTTATAATTATATAAGTCATTTTAATTCTCTTTCGAGTAGCATTAATGACATTGTCTTCATCTTCAGTACTTGTTTCTTTTTTAATTAGTAATGTGTTATGTGCAATTGGGTTACTAGTTGTAGAAATATAGAGGGCAGCGTCATGCAATGAGATTATAGTGTAGGAAGCTGTTGATTTGTCTCATTGTGTTTGTGTATATGACTGGGATCTTAGTTGTAATATGAACTCTTGATCTTGCAAGTGCATGTTGACATTTGACAGTAATAGTTTTTCCCTACATGTTTCATGTGTTGTGATATGTGTGTCGTACATTCTCATGTGAAAGTATTCAACAAAATATTAATATTTATTATATTTGTAGAAGGTTAATGACTAGTACTTTTCGTTCTAGTTTCATAACTTGTTTAGTTGATAGTAACAACAATGATTTTGCAGGTAGTTCGAATACGGATGTCGCAATATGTCTAGTTTCATCAACAGTTTCCACATGTTCATTTTGACTTTCATATTTTTTGAATTAGTATGAATGAGTTTAGTAGTTGATTTTGTGTGTGCATGTGTGTGTTTTTTTGTAAATTTTTTTTATTGAATTGTTACTAATCTTGAAGTACCCACGGTTGTCCTTTCACCACAATGCATACAGTTAAATAGTTTGTCACTTTGTGCATAAACATTATATTTTTAAACAGTGACTACATCCCATATATCAACTATTTTTGTTGTCAAGATTGATGATGATTTTGCCTTTAAGCCAAACAGGTTGAGTGTAGAAAATGAAATGAATTGTAAATTTATATTAGTTCTAATATATTTAAAGGATGCCCAATAAATAGTTTACATATAGGATTAATGAATGTTGCAACAGTAGTTATTTTTTAAATTTCTTAATTCTCTGTATTTGAAAGATTGATTCCAACAATGTTGTAGTCTCAGCATTATCTTTTCAATGAGTCAAGCGTGTCACAATGTTCTATTGCGATACATTGACATTTTTAATAATGAGTTTTAAATATATAAATATATATATATATATATATATATATATATATATATATATATATAGCTACGAAAGATAATGATCTAATTACAATTTATATATTATTATTAGCATAAAAGCATACCAGTCCTTTAGATGTTCTTCTCGAGGTACATTTGGTTCAACCATTATGGTTTAATGAGCTCTTATGAATAGAGAAATTCCTAGTTTATTTACAGAATAAGATTAGATAAGGTAATAAAAATACATTTTAAATCATATTAATAAAGAAATACGATTTACCTTTAAAGTGAACAACTAACTGTGATGTAGTCCAAATATATTACGGGGTAGTTTTTCGCTTCAATTTTTTGGGTTGTTTGAATGTCTATTTTGTCAACAAATCCTCCCCAAGTAGTTAATATGATTGGCTTCAAATTTTTTTTTTTTAATTTTTTCCATGCTATTAATAGATTATTGGTAAATAAATATATAACATTATTTTATATTATAACTTTGATATTTAATTACAAAATAGTATAAAAACAAGACAATGAACATGTAGCGAATATAATTAAATAATGAATTTGAAGGTAAGGAATCTTTGCATTGTAGAAAAATAAAGACAATATAACTAATGAAGTTATATCTCTATTTTAATTTTTTCATAATGAATAAAATTATTTTTTTAAATAAAAGCATTGTAGACATCGAATTCTAAATTAGAGGAATGCATATGTATTTTTTTTAACTACTAATTTATTTAATTTATTAAAAGTAATAGAGTGTGGTATTTAATTACTTTTCAATAATATATTCTAACATATCCGTAGTATATGTTCAACAATTATGCCAACTCTGATTTGGATGCATGTGATTCTAACCTAAGACCTTTCTTATAGAAATTAATGGGTAAGTTAAAAGCTAACGGAATATTTCGTTACTAAAGTTTGTAGTAACGAAATATGAGACTATTTAAAGGAAGAAAATAAAATAATAGAGGGGTAAGAATGAAAATCATTAAAATACTAAAATCAAAATAGGGTCACACTTGTGTGAGACTGTCTCATGGATTCTTAGTTGTGAGACGGGTCGGGACGGGTCGGATCAAGGCACCATGCAAATGTCGTACTTATATGTGCAAATATCATACTTATATATTCAAATGTAACACTAATCAAGAATACAATTTTTGTTACTTATAACAGAAAAAGTAATACATTTTTCATAAGAAGTAATGTTGACAAGTGCCCCTTACTTATAAGGGCAAATATAATACTTTTGAGAAAAAATGTAATACTTTTAAATCAAAATGTAAAAGTATTGTATTTTCCCTTAAAAGTATTACATTTACCCTTATATGTAACAAAAATTTTATTCCTAATTAGTATTACATTTGAGCATATAAGTATGACATTTGTGCATATAAGTGTTACATTTGCATCTTGACCCGACTCGGCCCGGCCCGTCTCATGGTGAGACGGTCTCACACAAGTTTTTGCCATCAAAATAATATGAACCATCCATTTAATCAAATAATTTGACGGACATTTTTTAGTTCTTGTTATAAGCCTAACGTTATTGACTCTTATTAGTCTTTGTGTGTGTGTATAAAGTGTTTTATCAATGTGATGCACGGAAGAAATTATGTTATTATGAATTTAAAAATAAAAAAAATGTTAGACTGTACAATATAATATAGTTGAACTTCTCATATATTTCATCAGTTACATTTTTTCATAGCATACAAAATTAAAATTGAAATTGAAATTTTGTACCGTACGTTAATATAATCCCTAATCAAATACATATTTAAGTAAGTGTATAAACAAAATTTACATAATATATTGATTTATTCTTAAATGTATTTCATATATATTATAAGATAATGCTAGATTTCATTACATCTACCATTCACAAAATAGCCACTACCTCATTTGGTAAGTTCTGGCATTTGAAAAAAAAAAACAAAAAGAAAAACAAAACAAAACAAAGGGAAAATAAACCTAGCTATTAATTAGAATTTGAAAAATCTTGGAATGACTTGGTTGTGAGTATGGGTAGAAATTAAAAGATGTAAAATACGAACGTATTTTCTTATATGATTATGGCGTCATAGGGCCCAGGGCCCATTAAGCCAGAGAGGGTGCAACAGAGAAAAATGGTGGCTTAGGAAGTTGAAAGGTTTGAACTTGTGACCTAGTATAACAACGCAAACATCAACCACCTAAGTTACTTAAATCTTATGTTTCAAAATTCAAATAGCAAGATTGATGTTGAATCGATTTCTCTAACTGATGTTGATCATAGCTTTGCAATTCCAAGTTTTTGTTTCGCATATTTTACGTACTGATGTGCACCGCATTGTAGGAGGTGTATTGTGTCAAGGGTTTGGTTAGTTGATTGCATAATGTACATTATATGTGTTCATAATATACATTTTTTTTGCACATAAGGTACATTATTTAGGTGCATAATATACAGTATTGTTGAACATAGGTTGAATATTTATAAGGTACATTATTTATATGCATAATGTACCTTATTCGATTACACATTGTACACTATTCATATGTTTAAGGGCCATTACTATGAATATATGTTCATTATATAAGCTAGGTACATTGTTTGTATGCATTAAGTACATTATTTTTATGCCTACGGTACATTATTTGCATGCATAATGGACATTAGTTTTCTGTTGATGATAGTTTTGGGGGTGCAGTTGATGGGAGTTCACCAATTGCAATTCTTGCGAGTTCTTCAAATGTAGTGGATGAGAGTTCATCTATTCTGGTTTTTTTTTTTTTTGAATAATTATTAAGTTTTATTATTATTATTATTTAATTATTATTAGTTGTGTATTAAATGATCTTCCTGCAATGATTCTTATTTTATTATTCTTTTGGGTGTTTTTGTTGTGTTACAGTAAACTATTTGCATTTACACCTTCTGCTATTTTAGAAAGTGAATATTGTGTTTGTTGGGACTGTAAATTCAAATAATGTTATTGGGCCGTGGCTGATATTCATTTAATTGGGTTAATTAAATGACTCATTAAATAATTAATTGGTCTAATTAATTAATTAAAAGTAATTGGATGTTGGATTGTTGGCCCAAATTCAAGGAATATATTTAATTGAGTTGGATCAAGCTATTGGATCAATTGGGCTGCTCAAATTAACGGGCTTTGACTTGGTTTGGCCCATCAAGAATTATATGTGGATTATATAATTTTTAAGAAATTGTGGATGTTATAAATTGGTTCGAAAATATAAAATCATGAACCTGGACATGATGGTGTCCCGATACATTCTCATATTTAATTCAAATAATTAAATTAAATTGAGAATTATCCAAATAGATAGAGTTGGTTAGATTTTTTCTACCAACTCACCACTATAAATAGTGGTTTCATTTTCAAAGAAAGAGGGCTCTGAATATTTGCATACCGAAGCTCTGCCGAAATCTCGCCAGAATATTGTATTTGCATACCGAAGCTCTGCCGAAATCTCGCCAGAATATTGTCTGGAACACGCTTGCAATTTATTTGCACCGAGGGATACGCCTGCAATTTATTTGCACCAAGGAACACTTCTAGTTCGGCATATTTCGAACTTGGCATACTTCCAGTTCAGCATACTCTGAACTCGGCACCCTTCCAGTTGGCATACTTCCAACTCGACATACTTCCAGTTCAGCATACTCTGAACTCGATACAGTTGGCATACTTCCAACTCGGTACACTTCCAGTTGACATACTTCCAACTTGGCACACTTCCAGTTCAGCATACTCTGAACTCGGTACAGTTGGCATACTTTCAACTCGGCACACTTCCAGTTGGCATACTTCCAACTCGACATATTTCCAATTCGACATACTCCGAATTTAGTACACTTCCAATCGGCATACTTCTAGTTCAACATATTCTGAACTAGGCATACTTCCGATCAGCATACTTCTAGTAGAGAATCAGAGGACTTCTATACAGAGATTGTACCCCTTTTTCGTTTGATATATACTTCATTGTAACCAATACTTTGAATTTTGAATATACAATTCAAGTTTTTCGCGTTTACAGTTGATATAGTTAATTCCTTCGATCTCCTTTGTACGTATAAAACGCGTAGCAAAATCTCTAGAAAGTGTATGAAAATAGTATGAACAAAGTGAGAAAGATCCATCCATTAGCTCTCAATTCATCCCTTTTATTAAGTGACCTTCAACCATTTCCAAAGAGCTGAGAGCATGGCTTCATGAGCCTTATTTAGAGAGAGGGTGAAGTGAGCCAAGAGTCCCTGCCATGTAGGGTTAAAGTCCCTTATATAGGACTAGATACCGTATAACACACCGCACATACGTATAGTATTCGTGGGCGGTATACACAAGGTATATTCCTTATCAAGTAGCCTCCCCCAGTCCGAGCCTTGACGTCGAGTCAACAAGGAAGGGGTCGGGCTGGAAGACTGGCCTTACAGTCCGCGATTCACGCTAGTTGCCTCGTTAAAAACCTCGGGCTATGAAAAAAACCCAATGGGAAAAAAAAATCATAGACAAGGGAAAAAGAGCACAACTTTAACCGCCAACGAGAAAGAGTTCGGGCTGAAAGCTAACCATATAGTCTGTGACTTATGCCGGTTGCCTCGCTAAAAAACCTTGGACTAGGAAAAAAAACCCAACGGGAATAAATCCAAGTCAAGGAAAAAGAGTACAACCCGAAGCACAGTCTTTTGGACTATAAGGGTCGGTTGAATTCTATCGATCGAGGGATCGGACTTACCGATCTAGGGATCGGGTTTCACCAACCAGGGGATTGGATTTGCCCGAGGTGGACTACCGACCTAGCGGGCTGAATTGCCTATCTCGTAGGGCTTAATGTCGGGAATTGGTCCCGGGCTAAATGTGCCGGTGATGGCGATATGATGCCGATCTAATCGGGCTTACAACGCCGATGGTGTAATGCCGACCTAACCGGACTAAATTGCCTACTATGTAAGGCTTATTCCGAGATACTTGATAGGGAATATACCCCGGGTATACGGTCCTGTGTCCTCGAACCGATTGGTGGGAGTAAGGTGCTCACTACGACGGCGGTCGGAAAAAACGCTACGACCAAAAAGTCGGAAAAAAACAACGGGAGTAAGGTGCCCGCTCGGTCCTCGAACCGATCCATTACGACGGCGGTCGGAAAAAACGCTACGACCGAAAAGTCGGAAAAAACTACACTCTTTGCACCAACGAGGAAGGATTACCCTCGTTTTGCTTTTCTTTGTAAATTATACATGTGTGCTAAGTCCGGTTAGGTCGGCGTTACCGCCACCGGCGCCTTAACCTCGATTAGGTCGGCATTACCACCATCGGCCCGAGATCATATCTCTGTTTAAGCCCTACGAGGTAGGCAATTCAGCCCGCCAGGTCGGCAGTCCGCCCCGGGCAACTCCAATCCCTTGATTGGTAAAATCCGATCCCTAACATCGGTAGAGTTCGGACAACCCTTATAGTCCAAAAGGCTGCGCTTAGGGTTGTACTCTTTTTCCTTGACTAGGATTTTTTCCCATTAGGGTTTTTTCTTAGTCCAAGGTTTTTTAGCAAGGCAACCGGCATAAGTCACAGACTATATGGTCAGCTTTCAGACCGAACTCTTCCTCGTTGACGCTTAAAGTTGTGCTCTTTTTTCCTTGGCTATGTTTTTTTCCCATTGGGTTTTTTCTTAGCCCAAGGTTTTTAACGAGGCAACTAGCGTGAATCCCGGACCGTAAGGCCAGTCTTCCAGCCCGACCCCTTCCTTGTTGACTCGACGTCAGGGCTCAGACTGGGGGGGCTACTTGATAGGGAATATACCCCGGGTATACGGTCCTATGTACTCTATACGTATGTTCAGTGCATTATACGGGTACTAACCTATAAAAGGGACCCTAGCCCTTTAGGTGAGGGACTTTTAGCTTTTGGTCCTTCCCTTCTTCTCTCTAAACTAGACTAAGAGAATAGAGGCTCCACTTTCTCTCGTTTTTTACTCAAGAACATTAATAAAGATGAGATTGAGAGCTCATTTATGGATTTTACACTATACTTTACATACATTCTTCTACATATTTTGTACATGGAATACATGGAAGAATTAATCCATATCAATACTGTCTCGGGCTCATCGTGTCGATGCCAACCTAATCGGGCCGGTGGTGGTAGTGCCGACCTAACCGGACTTAGCACACATGTACAATTTACGAAGAAAAGCAAACGAGGGTAATTCTTCCTCGTTAGTACAAAGAGTGTAGTTTTTTCCGACTTTTCGGTCGTAATAGATCGGTTCGAGGACCGAGCGGGCACCTTACTCCTGTAGTTTTTTCCGACTTTTTGGTTGTAGCGTTTTTTTCGACCGCCGTCATAGTGGGCACCTTACTCCCACAAAGATCGGTCCGAGGACCATAACGGGCACCTTGCTCCCGTAGTGGGCATCTTACTCCCACAAAGATCGCTCCGAGGACCATAAACGGGCACCTTGCTCCCGTAGTGGGCACCTTACTCCCACAAAGATCGGTCCGAGGACCATAAACGAGCACCTTGCTCCCGTAGTGGGCACCTTACTCCCACAAAAATCGGTCCGAGGACCATAAACGGGAACCTTGCTCCCGTAGTGGGCACCTTGCTCCCACAAAGATCGGTCCGAGAACCATAAACGGGCACCTTGCTCCCGTTGCGTTTTTTTTCCGACCGCCGTCGTAGCGTTTTTTCCGACCGCCGTTAATTGATTATACCGAGATCTGACCTCGGGATTACAATGCCGGTGGTGGACGGGCCGACCTGACCGGACTTAAAGTGCCGGTGGTGGAAGTACCAACCTAACCGGGCTTATTACATTTAACGATTTACAATTTCTAAGTATGAGCCTGTAACTTATACAAATTACAATTCAGGCTATACATATTACAATTTAAAACTACTATTACAATGTAATAAATTAAATTACAAATTTAAAATAATATATGCGAGCTATATGCTCAGGAATTACTGTCTTAAGAGGTTGATCGGCAACTGGGCCGCACTTCTCTGCTATGAAAAACGCCCAACTTAACCGATCACCAGCTTGAAGGAAAAAGTCTCCGCAATTGCCCGTGGCAGAGCATGCCTAGGATAAACATTGAATGTCGTGGACTGGTGATCTTCTCAGCTTGCGCATACCTCAGGTTCCGGTCTCCCGACCTCAGCCCAGTGATGGATCTTTCGCTCTGCTCGGCAAATTCTTTGGGCTTGCAACTCGTCAGTCCGGCCCCGAGCACCTTCTAGAGTTAACATGCTCTTATCAGCTCGGGAAAATGACCCAAGCCTCAAGGATTTCGCTCATAGCTCAGAGTTGTCCGGGAAGCTCGGATGGCGATACTGAAGATCGAACCGATCATGGGCACCACCAATTTTTGGGAAGCTTTGAATGGGCACTTCTCAGGCTATTAACTCGGATGAAGCGAGGAACAATAGTGTTACAACCTGTTCCAGCCAGAAGTTGGGTCGGGAAAATTCAAAACCACCAGATTTTGTTCTTGTGCTCATCTGCCTGAGGTCGGCAAGGAGTTTGATCAGGGCCTTTAGCTCGAGGGAAGTCGAGACTGCATTTGATAGCTCTGACTTCGAGGCATCATTAAAGACCATTTCATCCATCGGAGTTGATCGTTTGTCGCCAGCTCGAATGAAAAGTCCCTGTTTGGTCTCTGTTTGAAGGTTGCGGATTTGTGATCTTTCCAGCTTGGGCGTACCTCTAGTTTCGGTCTCTCGACCTCACCCGAACAATTTCGGTTGAACCCGCCACCTTCCTCTTGCATCTCTGATTTTGCCTGATCGGGTGACAATGGATGGTTGGCGAAGTGGAAGAGAAATGAAGACCCATTAAGAGCTGCTTACACTGGAGTTTCGCCATGTTCAACTTGGGAGACTCGGGGGAAGCTAAGACATCGGTCGCGAAGCTGATCTGCCAACAAGATGAAGTTGCAGCCGGAGTTCAAATTTTCTTCGATTCCGATCACTTCATGCGTAAACACCAGCATTTGCGTAATCCCTCGTTAATCCGGCCCAAAGTTAATCCTCCTGCTACTGGTGGCTGTCCCACTTCTTGGCCCGGAGGTCGGGAAGTGCATTCATCATGACCATGCTCGGTTTTTGGACGACCTGCGGATGCCTATATAATTTCAAGATCAGCGTCGCATGTCAAAAGCTCCCATTCAGCCATCATTTTTATGTTCAAGTTTACTGCCGTCCTGTTTGAGTTGACGACATGGTGCTCGGGGAAACAGCAAAGAACTAGGAGATCACTGAGGTGACTGCGATAACTACTGGAAGATAACCCAGGCCACTGAGGAGTGGGAGTTTTTAAGGCCACATGGAGCATCTTGATCAGTAGATTAGTGCAGGCGACGACCATACACACAATCACATGTAGTGCTTCTCCGATCTAGTCCACCCGATTTGTTGTGTTATGGCAGGTTCGATCGCACCTGCTCGGGATAGTCGGGGAATTGTGACTGCACCCGGTAACGTACACAGAGATGGTCGGGGTTGCTGACCGCCACACCTTTCAAATGGAGAACTGAAATTGGTTCCCGAATGCCTGCATGCTCGGAAACTAATCGATCAGCCTGGGGAAGGTCGGGAATATGTGAACAGAGCACCTGAGGTCAACTGGGGACTGACCGGAGAGCTCGCCGGCTTAGGCTTTTGCTGGGTGACGCCAGGTCTAGCTTGGTGGCTATAGAGCGAGACAAGACGGAGCTCGGACCCAGATCATTTGCTCGGCTATGCCCTATGCTCGGGAACGACAGAGTTGAATGATTTCCCTTCTCAAGCACTAGCCCGGGGAAGACCAGAGAAACTATATGGTTGATACTCAGCTTCTTGTGATCGTTTGATGAGCGAGCGCTTGACGATCGAATCCGACCAAACTTTAAGGATGATCACGGTACATGATCATGAAGCTAGCCGATCAGAGTCGATGAAGTTGCAGCCGATGATTACGAGGTAACTAGTAACCAACGTACGCATGAACACATAAAGAGTTCATAATGATGCGAGCTGGATTATACATCTCCCGGGGAATTTATAAGGGACAGAACTTGGATCCAGCCATTGCTAACTTCTCCAAACAGTGAGCATAGTTCCGGTGAGAGCACATTCCATAATATTATTACACGTAATAAGACAGGTGATCAGACTCTCTATGCCAACCCCAAGCTATCGGTATCACCGCCCTAGTGCTCGATCTAGGACTTGACTAGTTGGATCACACATGCATCGCACATAATGCAGATCTCATTTCCTTCTTTTTTAGCGATGGTTCTATTGGAGGAAAAAGAGTAGTGTAGCAGGATAGCTTTGTAATTTCCATTCATGAGCTGTCATTATCTCATGAGCTGTCATCACTGCTCTCCTCTATATAAACAGAGGCAGTTAATATTTCCAGTCTGTAACTTCATACACACTAATGAGATATTTCCAGATTTTCCCTCCACAAGTTTGTTAGACTTAGTTATGGTATCAGAGCAGCCGCCGCTGCAGCGACGAAGCTCGTACGCCGCCGCCGTCTCCGGCGAGGCTAATCAAGAGAGGCATGCGACTTCACCTGTAACACGATCGCCGGCGCGAACCGCATCGACGACGATTCCGCAGAGGAATCTCAACTCACAGACGCAGAGGAATTATGGTGTAGAAGACATCGAGAATCCATTCTTCCTAAATGCGAATGACAGTCCGAACACCATACTCGTCAGTCCACCTCTGCTAGGCACCTCAAACTATAGTTCATGGAGAATCTCGATGAGGATGGCCTTGGAGATCAAAAACAAGTGGTGCATCGTTGATGGTAGCCTCTCAGCTCCGAACATGGAGAGCAATCTGTACGCGGCTTGGAGACGATGCAACTTGATGGTGTGTGCATGGATCTTCAAGTCCGTGCACTCCTCAATCGCACAGAGCATTATGCATCTAGACAAGGCGAGTGAAGTTTGGAATGATCTGAGAAAGCGATTTGCGCAATGTGATGCACAGAGAATCTCTGCTCTACAGAATGATATCAACAATTTCAAACAAGGTATTATGTCAGTAAGTGATTACTATACTAGATGCCGGACAATGTGGGAGGATATGAACTCCTTGAGGCCTCTGCCGGTATGTAAATGCGTTCCAAAATGTGCCTGCGATCTGATGGATACAATCAGAAAAGAAAAAGAAGTTGATCAGGTCATATGCTTTCTGCAAGGATTGAATGATGACTTTAACAGTTTGAAGTCTAATGTCTTGGTTCAAGATCCCTTACCAGAAGTAGACAAGGTGTTTGTAATGGCAGAAAAGGTGGAAAGACAAATTAGCTTTACCAATCTAAATGTTAGCAGTTCAGAGATCAGTCAAGCAAACTTGATTCAAACCACTCAAATATCCACTGATGAAATGATCGCTGCTGTTAATCTGAACAATAACAGAAGGTATACAAATACTGGAGGAACTAAAGCGAAATGCGTCTACTGTGGAATGACAGGGCATACCATTGACAAGTGCTATAAGAAGCATGGCTACCCCCCCGGTTGGGTGTCGGGGTACAAATCCAAAGCCAAACAACAAAGCACAACCTCTGCAGTGAA
Source organism: Ipomoea triloba (assembly GCF_003576645.1). Classification (NCBI taxonomy): domain Eukaryota; kingdom Viridiplantae; phylum Streptophyta; class Magnoliopsida; order Solanales; family Convolvulaceae; genus Ipomoea; species Ipomoea triloba. The sequence continues at coordinate 10,194,055 of NC_044929.1, read as the reverse complement.
CAACATAACTGATTTGGGAGTCTCAACTGATCAGTTTCAGAAATTAATGCAGGCATTGCAGAACCAGATGGGGCAGTCTTCCAACTCCAACACTGCAGCAGCAATCTCTTTGGTCCCTAGCTTCAAAGAAGATGCCAATGAAGGCAAGTATTATCCCTCTCACATTAATTCTCTTACTCTTTGCAATTCTGCCTGGATTATAGATTCTGGTGCGACAGACCATATTGCTTGCTCTATTGATCTCTTTGATGAGTATCACTGTATTGAAGGGGAAGAAGTAAGTCTACCTACTGGGAATCGCATTTCAGTTAAACACAGAGGGAACATAAAGCTTTGCAACAATTTATGGTTAAAAGATGTTATGCACATCCCCTCCTTCCAATTCAACATAATATCAGTAAGCAAACTGCTCCAACATGGAGGTCTGCCCGGGAAATATGATTGGAGAATACAGAATGCATTAGACCAACAGCTACTCTTTCTTTAAACTTGAGCTTGGTGATGCTGGTGATTGTTGTGATCAGAACTCGCAGCCATTCCCCTCATTCCACCAAGTTGCTAATCCGCATCCCGTTTTCCGCTCTTTATGCAGCTCCGATCAGCCCACAAACGCCACCAGCTCGGGAGGGGCCGAGCAGTTTTTAAGGCGACGGGTAGCGCGAAGAGATGACCGGGATCGTTAGGATCAGAACTTGCAGCTCGGGAAAATGACTGGCATGAGAGTCGTAACTCACAGCGGTAGTAGTGATTGGAGTGCGTCAAAGTTGTCTTTGATTAATTTATGAAAGTTTGCTCATCTTGACCGGGACCGACCGAGGGAGGAATAAGCCGGTGTAGGGTGGCCGGTCATTGAATGGATGCAACCAAGAGCTCCAGTAGTCCGATCGGGAGTGCCAACATATTTCTCCGTTTTCTATTTTCTTTTCGCTTTTCTCTCTCTCCTTCCACTACCCTCACCAGTTAAATTGCATGCAATATTTCCTTCTCTAATTGCATTTTCTTTGCTCTAATACTCCACCGCCACTTTCAACCAACCAGACTGATGCATCATCTAACTTTTATTTTACTTGCTTTCCTGCTCCACCGCCAATGACCACCAGTCAAATTGCATGCAACATCTAATTTCAGCCTTTTTTTCATTCCAAAATCATTCCTGCACCCTCAAATCCCTACGAGGCTGTTGAGGCGAGGCTTGGAGCTTGGACGAAGCGTCGAAGCTGATGCATGGCGAAGAAGAGGTCTGACGTTTGCGATGGTGATGAACGGTATATGACCAGGATTGGAGAGGCAGGTGGAAAAATGCAGACATGTGATTGCCTTTGCTACTTCAATTCAATTCTATACAGTGATGAAGCTTCCAGGAGGGCTCCACCAAACTGCCGTTGCTGCCTTCTGGATCCCTCGCGCTTGCATACTGAACGAACAAAGAGCTGGGAATATCATTGAAGAAACAGTTCATCGCAACAAGGTAGACGCTGGACAGATTCAGTGCAAGAGCAAGAATATAATGTCCAGTTCATCAGAAATAAATTCTCCATTTTGATGGTTGAGGAACTCGGCTTTCTGTCGCCGATCCCCACGGACGGCGCCATTTGATATAGTTAATTCCTTCTATCTCCTTTGTAGGTATAGAACCCGTAACAAAATCTCTAGAAAGTGTATGAAAATAGTATGAACAAAGTGAGAAAGATCCATCCATTAGCTCTCAATTCATCCCTTTTATTAAGTGACCTTCAACCATTTCCACAGAGTGAGAGCATGGCTTCATGAGCCTTATTTAGAGAGAGGGTGAAGTGAGCCAAGAGTCCCTGCCATGTAGGGTTAAAGTCCCTTATATAGGACTAGATACCGTATAACACACCGAACATACTTATAGTATTCGTGGGCGGTATACACGGGTATATTCCTTATCAACAGTGTTTCTTGAAATAATCTACTTATCTATATGCATTATGTGTAAACTGATGGAAGTACATTATTTATGTGCATAAAGTATATTATTTTAATGCATCTCATTTATTTATAATTTTTGTTTCATTCAGTTCATTGTTTTAGTGAATATCATGATTTATTTCATTATAAAGCATGACTGGATTTATTCAATACACCTCATCCTCCACCTACTTAGAAATATGGTATTTACTAAAAATAATCTAAACTTGTTATGCTATTAATCTGTTAGTTATATAAAAAATATTGTATATGCATTTTATTATTGTTGTAGTATTTTTTGAAATTTAGAGTTAATTAGAAGCTGTTGGGGCTTATTATAGTTATTAGTTCAATTGAACAAGCATATAATTTATATAATGATTATGCTTTTAGACTGAGATTTAGTGTTAAGAAGGACAAGCAGTACTATATTACCGGTAATCAGAGTGTGGAAATGAAAAAGTATCACTGTAAGAAGGCCGGTTTCAAATCTAACTCAGATCAGTCTTCTAGGGTAGACATGCGGACATATGTACTACATTTTGCTAGTTTGACATGGTGTTTAATGGACAGTGGGTTGTGATAAAACATTTAAAGGAACACAATCATGAGTTGTGTCCACCTTCTAGAAGTTATCTTCCTTGGCCACACTGAAATATTGGTGGTAACCAATTGTCTTATTTAAAAGACTTGAAAAGGAGTGACATTGCATTGCCGAAACATTCGCTTTTTGAAACACCAGTCTACAGGGTCACATTTTGTTGGCTTTACACCTAGGGGTGCATATAATAGCTTATTGAACGATTCAATTAAGAGTTTAGAGCACATATTCCAATTCAGCAATTTATATCTTTAGGCAAAGGCAATTGAATAAACTAGACTTTTTTTTGAAGCCTTTTATCAATGTGATTGTAACACCCCAATATTTTAAACAATTCTTATTTCAATAAAATATTATTGAGAATAAAATTTACCTCTCAATCCTAAATATTTTAACTCAAATACTTTGAAAAACAAATTATTCTTGCTTCAAAGTTCGAATAAATTATTTTATACCTTATAATTTCATTATTCAAAATAAAATCATTTTCTCTACTCCTATTTTATTAATATTTTAAAATCAAATTATATATGTAATTTAATTTCCTACAGGAAAATTTTCGTAAAACAAGAGTATAATTAAATATTTTAAACTATTTATTTTAAATGGTTTGGTACAAAATATTTATATATTTATTTATGTTTCTAAAAGCCATATTTAGGGGATAAATTTATTTATAAAAATTTTGACTCAAAAGTCTATCTGAGACGAACTTGTGACTTTTAAATCAGTCTAAGTTTGAACCCAAACTAAACCTAAGCCCAAATGATTTAATTTCCAAAGCCTAAAAAGTTATTCTTGAGCCAATTTACTCAAATCCAATTATTTTAACCCAAGCCTACTAAGTAAGACAAGATCTAACCCTAGCTATATATATATATATATATTCATTGAGACCCTTTGTATTGTTCATCACCAAAAACCCAAATCAGCCCTATCGTGTACTTCACGCCTCTCTCTTGCGACAGACTTGTAGACCAGCGAGCACAACAGGTCGACGGCGGAGCTCCGGCGACGCAGCCTGCGGACCTCCGTCTCTCTTCTTCCTCGCGACCAACAGCGACACCGGCGAACCACCATGAACTCCGGCGGCGATGGACGACGAACAGCTGAGCAGCGACTCCGGACGCGGCGACCTTGGATTCTTCTTCCCGGCAGAGCAGCGACGACCGGCGACCTTCGTCTCTCGTCGACGGTCAGCGGCGGCGTCTTCCCTCCTCCGGCGTGGCAGCTTGGACGACGGTGGTTGTGGCTCGGAACTGATTAGGCAGAAAACAGGGAATTAAGGCTTCTAATGAAGGTAATTAAGGACTAATTAATTGTTGATTATGAGCTAATGATTATAGATTTTGAAGTATGATTTGATTATGGTCTAATTGGAAATTAGTGTTAATTAAGAGCTATTAATCATGGATTATGAAGTATATTATGATAATTATTCTTGATAATAGTGGATTATGGATTGTTAATTGAAAATTATGAATTAATTAGAGATTTATGGCTAATGTTGATTAATTAATGAGGCTTAATTGGTGTTAATGGTAAGTATGAACTAATGAAAGGAGGATGATGCTATGGGTGTTGTTGATGATAGATAATGGTTTTGAAGTTGTTTAAAAAATGATGATGAATTAGTTATTAGCTTTAATTAGTTGATAATTATTGATTATGGTTAATAATTGTGTTTAGTGCTTTTGATGACTTGATAATGACCCTATAATGTTGTTGACTTGTTGTTGATGATGGATTACAAGGTTAGTAGTTACTAATTGATAAGTGCAAAAGATGCCATTTTTATAAGGTCATTATCGGATCGTCTAGTGCACAATTCGTTGCTTTTGTGTTTGATTTGTCCCTTTATTGCGTTAGAATGATTGACATTGCTATTAGACCCCGTTCCACGCTTAGCTAATTGTTTTGTAGGTAAAAGATGTGCAAAAAGGGCAGGAAATGACAACATTTCAGATAAGTGAAGAACGAACCAAAGTTGGAGCAAAATTAGGCCAGACGCGCAGTGGACGCCCGTCCACCCATGCGTCCACCCATGCGTCCAAGCCTGCGTCCGAAATTATGCTTGCAGAAGTTTGGCAGCAGAACAGCAGTCTGCTGTGGATGCGCGCGTCCACCCGGGCGTCTATCAGAACGCTTGCAGAAGTTGAAGTCTAGACGCATTTATCGCAGTGGACGCGCCCGTGGACGCGCGTTCACCATGGCGTCCATCGCGAAGTTGTGCGGTTTTCGCAATGTTTAAAAGGGGAATTGAGCTAATTTTTCAGGGGATCTCTCCATTGATCCACCATTCCACACCCTAGACTTTCTCTCTCTAGGATTAGCCTAGAGAGATCTCTCCCAATTCACTCCACATTGTAATTCTTAGTTTAGATTAGAATTAGAGAATAATTCCATTGTTGCAAGATTGTGATCTACATTCAAGTTCAAGAATTCCATTGTTGCAAGATTGTGATCTACATTCAAGTTCAAGATTAAAGTTCAAGCAAGATTGTGATCTACATTCAAGTTCAAGATTAAAGTTCAATTTCAAGTGTGATCTACATTCAAGTTCAAGATTAAAGTTCAATTTCAAGTTCAAGTTCAAATTCTTCCTTCAATTCCTAGCTAAGTCTTCCTTTTAAATTCTTGTCATTACTTTTGTCTTTTGCTTTTTCAATTCCAAGTATGATTAGATAGATCTTTGTGGATTTAGATTGAGCAATGTTGTATGGATATTCTTGAGCTTTGAATTGATCAATTAGGTTTTGCAATTGCTTGATTATGAGTTTGATTGTGTGAGTGGTGATCCACTTTGACTCTTGTGTAGGGGTGATCAACCTATATGAGAGGTGTTTGGAGAAGGAGTCTCATCTACGAGAGTAGAGTTACTCCTTAGCCTAGCCTAGCACATTTCCCTCTCACCTTTGAGAAAAGGGAGAGGGAAGGCAAGAGGTACATAACGTGTTTGTCAAAATGCCCCTTCTAGCCTAATGATCACAAGGATGACATTACGGTCTAAGAAGTGAGTCCATTGACCACGAGAGTGGCGGTGGTGTTGGTGACCTTGTCTCATTTTCATAATCTAAGTGTTGCTAGCCTAATATCTTAGGAAATCAAGGATACCTATATGAGTTGCAAGGTCCAAATCCTCCTTTCCAATTGATTGTTTCCATTGTTTGTTCCTTATTTTCATGATGTTTCATACGCATTTCATACTATGTTTGGGTTAGCTTTCAAACACTAAACACTCTTGTGCTTAATCCCCTTACCGCTCAAACTCCTTCCTTGCCGTCCTTTGAGAACGATACTCGGAAATCTTTCCGTTTTAACATCTATTTCTTTCCATCCACCGCGAAAACTACACCCATCACTAATGACTCTAATTAATGCTTAAGAGTGATTAAGGTTAATTGCTGGATTATGGGTGACTAAATATTGATTATGGATTGTGATGGAGTTAATTGATAATGATGCTAAGATTATGGATTCATAAATGGTGAAGATTGTTGGGATGAAGATGATGTTGTGCTTTGATGATGGTGTTATGTACTGGTAATGATGATTAAATGAGTTAATGATGAGATTATTGGTGAGGTTATGGCTTAAAAGAGGATTAAAAGCTAATGCTGGTGATAAAGGTTTAATGAGCTAGATTAATGCTAATAATGATGATATAATGAAGTAATGATGGGGTTGGAGTCAACTAATGATGGTGAAATCCTTATTATTAGTAATTGATGATGATGATTATGGCTACTAAAAGAGTAACTATTAGATAATGATGACTATTGATTGTTAATGATGCGATTAATGATGACTGGTGGTGATTGGTTGATGATGAAGGATAAGGTGACCTTGTCTGTAAAGGAGTTTAATGATGGCTATGCGTTAATTTGGATGGTGATGTGTATAACAATGATGGTTAATAGGTAAATGGGGATTAGTTGTTGATTATGGATAATGATAATTTAATGCTATTATGGACTAAGTATGAATTATGGGTATTTATGAAAATTATGGACTATGATGATGAAGGTGAGATGTTGAGCTTAAATGGTGTTGGAATTATTGTTATTAAAGGATGAAGATTAAAAGATTAGACTAAGTATCGGTGGGTTATGATAATGGTTATGGGAGTACTATGATCAAATGAGTTAGCATGGCTATCAATATTAATATTAATAGTTAATAGTTAATGAATAAAGATTGGTTGGTTCGCAGGTTTCCTATTGAAGTGGTTAGCTTGAGAGTTGAGCCTAAGATCGGTTGTTAGAGCTTGAGCTTAAGGTAAGTTTCTATGTCCGTTCAAACTACTNATTGTTGCAAGATTGTGATCTACATTCAAGTTCAAGATTAAAGTTCAATTTCAAGTTCAAGTTCAAATTCTTCCTTCAATTCCTAGCTAAGTCTTCCTTTTAAATTCTTGTCATTACTTTTGTCTTTTGCTTTTTCAATTCCAAGTATGATTAGATAGATCTTTGTGGATTTAGATTGAGCAATGTTGTATGGATATTCTTGAGCTTTGAATTGATCAATTAGGTTTTGCAATTGCTTGATTATGAGTTTGATTGTGTGAGTGGTGATCCACTTTGACTCTTGTGTAGGGGTGATCAACCTATATGAGAGGTGTTTGGAGAAGGAGTCTCATCTACGAGAGTAGAGTTACTCCTTAGCCTAGCCTAGCACATTTCCCTCTCACCTTTGAGAAAAGGGAGAGGGAAGGCAAGAGGTACATAACGTGTTTGTCAAAATGCCCCTTCTAGCCTAATGATCACAAGGATGACATTACGGTCTAAGAAGTGAGTCCATTGACCACGAGAGTGGCGGTGGTGTTGGTGACCTTGTCTCATTTTCATAATCTAAGTGTTGCTAGCCTAATATCTTAGGAAATCAAGGATACCTATATGAGTTGCAAGGTCCAAATCCTCCTTTCCAATTGATTGTTTCCATTGTTTGTTCCTTATTTTCATGATGTTTCATACGCATTTCATACTATGTTTGGGTTAGCTTTCAAACACTAAACACTCTTGTGCTTAATCCCCTTACCGCTCAAACTCCTTCCTTGCCGTCCTTTGAGAACGATACTCGGAAATCTTTCCGTTTTAACATCTATTTCTTTCCATCCACCGCGAAAACTACACCCATCACTAATGACTCTAATTAATGCTTAAGAGTGATTAAGGTTAATTGCTGGATTATGGGTGACTAAATATTGATTATGGATTGTGATGGAGTTAATTGATAATGATGCTAAGATTATGGATTCATAAATGGTGAAGATTGTTGGGATGAAGATGATGTTGTGCTTTGATGATGGTGTTATGTACTGGTAATGATGATTAAATGAGTTAATGATGAGATTATTGGTGAGGTTATGGCTTAAAAGAGGATTAAAAGCTAATGCTGGTGATAAAGGTTTAATGAGCTAGATTAATGCTAATAATGATGATATAATGAAGTAATGATGGGGTTGGAGTCAACTAATGATGGTGAAATCCTTATTATTAGTAATTGATGATGATGATTATGGCTACTAAAAGAGTAACTATTAGATAATGATGACTATTGATTGTTAATGATGCGATTAATGATGACTGGTGGTGATTGGTTGATGATGAAGGATAAGGTGACCTTGTCTGTAAAGGAGTTTAATGATGGCTATGCGTTAATTTGGATGGTGATGTGTATAACAATGATGGTTAATAGGTAAATGGGGATTAGTTGTTGATTATGGATAATGATAATTTAATGCTATTATGGACTAAGTATGAATTATGGGTATTTATGAAAATTATGGACTATGATGATGAAGGTGAGATGTTGAGCTTAAATGGTGTTGGAATTATTGTTATTAAAGGATGAAGATTAAAAGATTAGACTAAGTATCGGTGGGTTATGATAATGGTTATGGGAGTACTATGATCAAATGAGTTAGCATGGCTATCAATATTAATATTAATAGTTAATAGTTAATGAATAAAGATTGGTTGGTTCGCAGGTTTCCTATTGAAGTGGTTAGCTTGAGAGTTGAGCCTAAGATCGGTTGTTAGAGCTTGAGCTTAAGGTAAGTTTCTATGTCCGTTCAAACTACTTTGTCCTATCTAAAATATGCTATTTATCGAATTTGTGTCCTTAAACTATTCTGAAAATGTGTTTGGATTTAAAGATGTGATAAATAGCAAAATGTGCATATTTTGGTATTGACAAGTGATTTACAAATCTATGAATATGTGTATATTTATATTGAGAGTATTATGGAAAATTATGAGTTGAAAGTATATCTTTGTATACTATAAATGCTATTTTTGGTTATAAACCTTATTTTCGAATGTGGATATTGATGAGTTTTATATACACCTATGTTACTTTAAAAGTTATGATTTGTAATAGCCTACGGACAATGAAAATATTTATGCAAACCTATTTTGAAAGAATATTACTATTTTGGAGGAAATATAGAAAATTGTACTTATTTTAGAGGTTTATCCCTTTCTGTGTTGGTTTGTGGTGTGAATTGTGATGTGGGCTGAGGCCCTATGTGGAATTAAACTCGGTAGAAATCATCTTGGGTCAGTATTTGAGGGGTAACCTAGTAGAAATCATCCTGCGTTACTAGGGCTGGTTTACTACCCGCTGGGATTGGAATCACAGTTAGAGGGTGCACACACATAAGGTAGCTAGTGGTCCTATTTCCACCCGTGGTAAAGTGGGGGTTGTGTTGTGCTCAGTAAAGGGGGTTGCTGTTCACTTAAGGCATCATTGAGATGATGTTCCTACCCCACTATTGTAATATTGAGATTGAAACTGAGAATGACTTATGAGAAAGTCTATACTTGAAATGATTATATGATGAGCTATGTATATGATTTTATTGGCTTCTCCATATTTATATTTTATTCGGGAAATGTTGACGAGCAAATAAGAAATTGCATTCCTCCTTACTTATGATGATACTTTGAGAGTGACTAGTGATGGTTTGTAAAATTTCTATGTTGCTTCAACGTATTTAAAATTAAACTATTTTGGAAAAGTATCCATATTACTTATCTTTGGAGTGAGTTAAACCTTATGAAAACTCATTTCTTTTATATTGGAAATCCTTTTGGGAAATACTTTTTTTTTTTAAGCCTTTGGCTAAAGGTTTTCTAAAGTACGGTCTCTTTAAGTATCAAAAGCTATTTACAAAGTATATCTATTTTTCAAAACTACAAATGTACTTATTTTACAGGGCGGAATAGAGCTTACTTAGCATTATATGCTAATTTTATTTGTTGTGTTTTCCAAACCTTACTGTCAGGGGCGGAGGCACCTTATGGGGTAGGGGGGCCCTGGTCCCCCAACCTCCACCCCACCCCCTACCCCACCTAAAAATATTTTAATAAATATGTATGTATATATTGATATAGTAGGGATAAATACACTTTTGGCGCCCCTCTAATTTTTTTTTAAAAAATCTATTATGTTTATATTAAGTGAACTCAAAACATATATTAAAGTTTAAATTCATTAAATAGAAAGAAATAAACCAAATAATTAAAGTCACCATTTTCTTTTTATCTTATTTCTTTTATCAAGATTTTAATAATGGAGGGCATCAAATATCCATTTTATTTTAAAAAATCTCCAAATTTGAGATATATGTTTTAGTTTTATTAGTTATGTTGATTAATTAATTAATGATTTATTGTGTGTTTTAATTATTTATTTACACTTTGAAGATATGCATTTGCTTGTTTAAATAATTAGTGTTGAAATTGTCAAAAATTAATATTGATTGTTTAATTTGTGATATTGATTTTTGTCTTTATCTCTCAAATTTTGAAATATTGTTAATCAGTAAAATGAATATCAATTAATTATGAAAAAATTTGGTGACAAAATAATTGACAAAACTTTTTATTTGATAAAAATTTGACAATTTATATTTAAATAAATGTTGTTATTATTATTATGATATTTTGTGTTATATGAAAAAAATCTAAAGTAATGATCGATACTCGTGTCAATTGTACTCATATAAATGATATAATTATATATTTCATACTTTATTATACACAGTATAATTAGAAATCATTATCAATAATAATTACAATAATGTATGATATGTATAATAATATAGTACGGTTAATTATAATGTCGACTAACACCGCAAATTTTCTCTAGCATATTGGCCCCCCCAACTCGAGTTTTCTGGCTCCGCCCCTGCTTACTGTTTTCAGAACTTGATAGAAGTGACTTGTTCTGAGAGTGCGGTATAGAGCTAGTTTGGCTTGGAGTTGATTCTTGGCATAAAATATTTAGGTTGTGTTTGGTTGACATGTTTTGGTATAAGGTATGAGTATCAAAGTGATTGTTATTGTTTGGTTGACATGTTTTTAGAATACTACTATGGGTTTGGAATACCCCATTAATTGAAAAACTCATACCCTTATTGAATAAGAGTTTCATTTCCCTTCTTCCTTTCTTCCCCAACTATAAATAATCATTCCCATTCCACCCTTGTACCAAACATGCAAAATACTTTATCAAAAACCCATTACCCTTACTAAGTATTTGATACTCATATCGATTCCAATTCCCATGTGCGAACCAAACACACCTTTAGTTTAGAATCCAAATTGTTGTATTATAGTTGATTGTAATATGGATAGAGATTGTTGTAAAATGCATTGTAGATAGAAAGCTTTGTAGCATGTGCGTTTGGGTTTAGTGAGTTGGCCCGAGCGTGGTGTGACACCCCATGGTTTAAGTTTTGATTTCGCTTTCACATTTATTTTTAGAATGGTTAGTGAGAAAGATTGTTTATTTATGCTTTATTCCTGTATTAGAAATTGGGGGTGTTACAGTGATGAATGGAAGAAATTACGTTACCAAGAATTTTTAAAGGAAATTAAAAAAATGAAAAAATGTTAAAATGTATGATATAATAATATAGTTTAACTTCTCATATATTTGATCAGGTACATTATTTTTTCATACTATACAAAATTAAAATTTTGTATAGTTTATATATTCCTTAACCATATATAATATTGTGTTATACAATGGATAGAGAAGTTTTTTGTTTTGATCAATATGGAGGGGGATCACCCAAGTTTACATAGAAGGTGCCACATTTTGGCGCCATGAAGGGATACCATATTTGTCCTCTTCTAGTATTTTCCAAAGGCCTTCTGGCGGATTGGCAAAGATGGTGGTTCCACGTTGTCCTCTAGCACCTTTCGCCATGAGATCAGCAACTCTGTTCACCTCCCTGGGGACAAACGTGATATGCTACGCATGTAAGGATTCCATCTCGCGGTGGTGTGCATATAAAATGTTGTCCACAATACTCCCCATTTTTGCCCGCTGGTTTAATGCCTCGACTACGCGCAAATTATATCGTGGACCGTGGTCCACAATGCATTGTGGACTGCGGTCCCAAAACGACGTCGTTATGATTAATGAAAACAGACGGATGAATTCGCGCCACTCACTTTCTTTTCATATATACTGCACTTTCTTTTCATATATACTGCAGTTACATTTCAATACAACTGCAATTACCTTTCAACACAACTGCAGTTACTTTTTGATATAACTACAGTTTCATTCGATAATATAAAAACACAAAAGTGAAACTGTTATTCAGTATCTGTTCATATACACTGCAGTTACATTTCAACACAACTACAGTTACATTTTGATATAACTACAGTTTCATTCGATAATATCAAAACACAAATGTGAAACTGTTATTCAGTATCTTTTCATATACATTGCACTTTCTTTTCAACACAACTACAGTTACTTTTTGATATAACTACAGTTTCATTCGATAATATCAAAACAAATGTAAGGCAGTATCTTTTGGAATGAACTGTAGTGTCAATTACGGGGCTCCGTCTCCCACTTACTAAAACGACGTCGTTTTGGGACCGCGGTCCACGATATAAGAACTGTCGACTATGGCCTGCGAGTGTTTCTATGCAGACCTGATTGCAGCCAAGCGATTTGGTTAATAGGTCCTTTAAGTACAACCCATGCCTCCGCTACCTCTGTCTAACACGAGCCGATTACATGGGTGAATACCTTGATCTAGTCTACTTGATTGTTCCTTGCTAGTTCCCCGCAGCTGGCACTATTAGTCATGGGGTTGGAACTCCCGTCTACGCTCACCTTGATCCTTCCTTGGGGAGGTTTAGACCATCTCAACACGTTCCACATGGTTCTAAGTCCCTGATTATTCAACATCCTAGCTTTATCAAAGGCTGAGTTTATTGATTCTGATTGCGAGAGGATCCAGTAGCTTTTGTGCCCAGTACTCACGTGTTTCCCTGTAAATGTTCTTTCGTTCCTCCATTTCCAGAGCCACCAGGATGTGACTGCGAAAATGACTCTGCTTTTGTGATGAAGGTTCTTCGTATCAAAGCCACGGATGCCCGCATCAAAGCATTCTGGAAACGGTTTATCTTGCATACACTGGTTTGCTTTTGGTAAGACTAGGTCCCAGACTGCTTTGGCTTCTGGGCATCTCCTCAATATATGATATGAGTCCTCCACTTCAACGCTACATACAGATCATTTATCATTGTCAGTTAGACCTCGCTTCAGTCTATTAAGGTTCATCATGAGCTTATCATGTCTTGTGAGCCAAAGGAACGTTTGAATATAGCTAAGGACCTTCATCTTCCAAATGTTAGCTCTAAGTCTTGGTCCTTACCTGGCTTGGGTTTGAGGTGATTAATGAGTAGGCAGATGGCAAGGAGAATTTCCCCGGGCCATCGTCTCCCTAGCCTATAGCATCCTTTCGATCTTCTTCATTTATCAATGAGACAGCGGCCATCTGGTCTTGGATACGTGGTGGTAGAACTTTTGATAAATATTCCCAGTTCCATCCTGATGGATCCTTCCAGTAGTCCGCGACTCAAGCATAGAGTTCGGGGAGTGGTAGTAAAATAGGTATCTCTTCCATTAGCGGGCGATGGCCAAGCCAGGAATCCAACAAAAAAAGAGTGTCTCTTCAATTCTTAACTAGTTTCCTTGTACCCTTCTTAATAATAGGTATTGATTTCAGTATCCCTTTCCATGCATTGGACATTGAGGATTTAGACTGCCATGTAGCAGGGCCTAGGCTTTGGATTGAGTACTTCGCCTTCATGATTTTAGTCCACAATGGGTCATGCTCCGTCTATAGTCTCCATCCCAGTTTGGTTAGGAGCGAGACATTCATAGCCTCCAAACTTCGGATTCTTAGGCCTCCCATATCTTTATCCATTGTAACTACATTCCAAGCAACCAAGTTGCATTTTCGACTATCCTCGGTGCTTCCCCATAGAAAGTCCCTTGTTAATTTTTCTATGCACTACTACACAGACGGCTTTTAACGTCGGCTAAATAGACCCTTTAACGTTGGCTAAAAAGCCGACGTTGATCTGGCCGACGTTGTAAGTGTACACATACAACGTCGGCTAAAAGTTAGCCGACGTTGTAAGGTACACATACAACGTCGGCTAATTACAAATAGCCGACGTTATAGGTAACTTAAAAACAAATAAAATACCCTACAACGTCGGCTATTTACAAATAGCTGACGTTGTAGATAATTTAAAAACTACTAAAATACCCTACAACGTCGGCTATTTACAAATAGCCGACGTTGTAGATAATTTGAAAACTACTAAAATACCCTACAACATCGGCTATTTACATAGGTAATTTGAAAACTACTAAAATACCCTACAACGTCGGCTAATAGCCGACGTTGTAGGTAATTTGAAAACTACTAAAATACCATACAACGTCGGCTATTTACAAATAGCCGACTTTGTAGGTAATTTGAAAACTACTAAAATACCATACAACGTCGGCTATTTACAAATAACCGACTTTGTAGATAATTTAAAAACAAAAAAATAACCCTAAAACGTCGGCTATTTTAAATAGCCGACGTTGTAGGTAATTTAAAAACAAAAAAATTACCCTACAACGTCGGCTAATAAGACTAGCCGACGTTGTAGGGTAATTTTTTTTTTTAAATATTCATTTTATTTTTCTATTTACACCCAAAACCTGCTCAAATATATATAGCAATCACAATCACATTCAAAACCGTACAATTTATATTTATAATATCAAAATTAATAAAAGCAATAAATCTCACAATTGATAATAATTAATAATACAAGTTCATCAAAAATTATCTATATTTCAGATGCGTGTGTGTTGCTAATACCACTTTCAACAAGATCAAATAGAGTGAGACCCTCAGGTATTGCCATAGTCTGATCACCTTTTGGGTGTCCAACACCTGCACCCTCTCCCAAGGAAATAGGATCAAATATTTTGCACGGTAACTTTTGCAAATGTTGCTCATTATACTTTATAAAATCCTGAAATGAAATAACATAAAAATGAACTTAGCACCAAATATGTTTCAAACTGCCCAGTATAATGACACTAAAAGGGTACTGCTGAGTATTTATCCAAAGACCTAGTTACTTGGTAATGGAAAGCTACATTGCACAGATGATATTGGGGAAGTAGCATGCAAAGTTTAACTTGTAGAACTAAAACTACCAAAAACAACTGCAGCCAAAAGTACGTCCAGATAGATAATAAAAATTAATGTTTAAAGAAAATGATGATATGTGCACTTATTACGTAGTAAAAAAAAATTGAACAAATGAAAATATACTTCATATTGACTGAAAAAAAAATAAAAAATCCAAATACTCCATTAAATTTTTAATCTAATATGAGAATTGGTAGAACACACAGATATCACATTATTTACATCTTCAGAAAGACTAACAATCTTGCCTTGAGAATATTTGCTGCTTGCACGGGAGTATCCCATAAACCAGTAGTAGGATTTTTATAGAAAAGTCCTCCATGAGTCCATTCTCGGCCTCTTGGAACATAGAAGACCAACCAGCCTTCTTCGCGTGCCCAGTGAACAAGCATCGCAAGTGCAATACTCTTTCCACAGCTGACAGGACCATCTAATACAATCTGTTTCCGAGGTTTGGAACCTGGAAGTTTAAAGACCATCTTAATAACTTATCCTAACAACTAGCCACTGCACAACACATGAAATTGCATTACATTTCAAGCACAATCTAGCTTTGGTATATTGTTGCCTATCTTTCACAAGATTTTAGCAGATGTACCTTCCTAGTTATACAGTTGAATATATAAATTTATAAGACCTACTATGATTCGTACTAATATTTCAATCAAGATGCATAGAAACAGTATAGATCCATTAATCGAAAGGAAATACATCAAACAATAAATAAAATAAATGCACCTTTGGCATTAATCAGTATAGTAGGATCAACAATCCGCCGGAAATTATCTCGGAGGTCCAGTTAACCCGTTCATCAATCCCTTCATTCACAGGCCTTTCACTAGCACCATAAGGGCAAGAATAAACAAAATAAGGGCATGAACAACTATTGATATATATAAGCTGAGAATCTCACCTACATATTCCACATTCATCACAGTGGTACTGTTTCTTTGAGATCTGAATGCATGTTGGCATGATCATGTTAGGAATCATAGACACATTGAAACAGAAAATATGGCTTTTTGAGAAAATCAAAGCTTACATCATCATAAAAAAATTTGCATTTCTGGCAGAAGTATTTTCCCATGCATGCTCCACATTGTATACAATTTTGTTGAACCTGTCAAGTAGACAACACAAGTAGAGCAAAATCCTTTTTTTTTCTTTTATTGCAAAGTATAATTCCATTAGCACTTCTAAAATGGATCCAAAAAGGAGTTCATTACAATTCCAAAGCAGATCATTACAGATATATCATCATATCATGATTCATGAAGACCAAAAAGAACACCTAAAATCTAGCTTAATACTCCCCTACTACTATCAGATAGCCACCTCGAACAAAATTACAAACTGGGGAAGAGAAACCAATACATCTATGCATTCAAAGGTGATTAGAAGTCATAAGACAAAAAAGGTTATTTTCTGCACTTCCTGTTCATGAAATGAAAAGCTAACCCTTATGTACTTGAAATGCATTGTCTAGACTGTGAATTATAAATGATGCCTGCAATGGATGAAAAGAGATTACTCTCAGAGAAGAGACTTACATTAACGCAGGACACTTAGACAAGTCACCCTCGCAAATGCTCTCCTCTGATCATTCATTTCAATCCTTAAATTGCATCTACACATTCATCTCATCATCCATGTGAGAAGCCTCCTTGATACTAACATCAACAAGAGAGAGTTCATCATTCTCATATGCCTCAACATTGAGTCTATCACTGTCTTCCTTCACGTCAACATCCTGCTGCATCTTGTCTTCTTTCTCTTGCAAATCCTTAAAAAACTTTCCCCGGTTTCGATCAAACCTGTAACAGAAAAATGTTTAGGGACTCACATCTTGTTCTGTTCTGCAGAGGGAACATATGACCTGAAAACGTATCAAAGAGACAAAATCAGAGAAGGATTTTATGGAAATAAAGAAGATAGAGAAGGAAGTTCTGTCATTTAAGAATTTGTCAATTCCATATTAAACTCAACTGAACTTTTTCACTTTCTTTCCACATCAGTTATTCACTATTACAAATTGTGTTTTAACTTTGCATTTCAGGTTCTATTTATCACCAGAATGACAGAATCATTACATTTCAAGAACTTAGAAATGTGTTATACTCTTCTTTAAGCATGCAACCAATGAGAAAGTAAACAAGTATGCTATGATTGTTAGCGGTATATTAAGTACATCCCTCAATTCACTATATGAAGTTTGGACCAAATTGGGGAAAAGTTTGTGCATTTTTAGATAATTAACTATATCAGCATCACGAACTTGATTGTTATTGTAGTACAACACCAATGTTGTATCTCCATGAGAAAATTAACAGAAATTTAAGGTAGCTGACAGGAAATTACCATGGATTCAAGGTGTTTATCAATAGAAGAAACTTCCTCTCGAATAGCAAGCAGGGCATCGGCTGAGGAGATGAACGCCCGGTAGTTTCCCACCGCCACCTCCTGCATCTGCCTCCGAATTCGTTCGGCATCGACTCGTAGTAGCTCCGGCTCCTGCAATCCAAAAGCAATTCAGTAAGATACATATACATATAGAGATATACTGTATACTTGAGCTTCGAAGGACCTTGTGCAGGTGATCGAGAGTGAATGAGAGAAGTTCGGAGACATAAGGCTACTGAGAGGCAGATGCAAGGGGATAAGGCTGGCGACGGTGGATGTTTCTTCGGAGGCAACTTCCGATTCCAATTTTTTTTTCAGATCGCTAAGCTTTGTTTGCCGTTCAGTAGAGTTAGATCTGGTTAAGTCGAGGCGTCGAACATTGTACAGAGCAATAACAATTTCAATTGTAATAATAATAATAAGGAAAAATGACTTTTTTTTTAGTCTTTACGAGCAATTGGGGATACGGGCTTTATTAAAAACCCTACAACGTCGGTTATTTATTGTAACCGACGTTGTAGGTCCATAATATATAATACGGCGTAATACGACGTCGGCTAAAGTTCTAGCCGACGTCGTATTGCGCCGTGGGCTGAGTGCATTTGTGATACGACGTCGGCTAATCTCCTAGCCGACGTCGTATCAAGGGTCGGCCAGTGTGAGTTTGCGATACGACGTCGGCTAAACACTTAGCCGACGTCGTAGCGCGTAGTAGTTTTAGGGTCAAGCCTTTAACGTCGGTTATTAGGTAATAACCGACGTTAAAGAGTTTTTTTTTTTAATTAATTAAATAACATATAACGTCGGCTAATTATTTAGCCGACGTTAATTAGCCGACGTTGTATGTAATTTCTGTAGTAGTGATGGTTTTAATCACTCTAGTGGGCAATAGAATCGTCTGCATTCAATAAAGGGGCATAGCTGACACTACCGATTGAAGTAAGGTTCTCCTACCTGCAAGAGATAAAGTTTTCATCTTCCATCCGGCAAGTCTCTGCTGTACTCTGATAATAAGATCCTCAAAGGTTTCCTTTTTCTAATTTGCCATGCATTGAGGGGACTCCCAAGTACTTTCCCAGGTTTTTTGTTGTTGGGATTCCCAGAATTCCTCCAATTATTTGTTGATCCCATGGCAGTGTATTCTTTGAGAAAAAGATGGAAGATTTCTGAAAATTTACTCTTTGACCTGAATGTTTGCAGAAAATGTCCAAGCACTGCCTTATAATTGTTGCTTGATGTGCAATTGCTTCTCCAAACAACACCATATCGTCTGCGAATAGGAGGTGTGAGACACATGGTCCATTTTAGGATACCTTAATACCTTTCCATTCCCCGGCTTCAACTCTACAGCCAGGGGCGGAGCCAGAATTGTATAGTGCCGGGGGCCAACCGTTGAAGTACTAAATCAAATACATTGATGTCCATTTAACATATTTTAAGATAATCATTACATTACAAATTTAATAAAGTTTAGAATAAATCATTTATAATTAAAAATTAATCTATATTAAATTATTTTAATTTGCAATATGATTTTCAATGTATATTGCTTTGTATGGTTGAAAGAATCAAAATATTCACGCATGTTTTAAAAGACTATTTATTATTTCTTGAAAACATAATGCTTTCTCAAATATAAATACTACAAATTTTTTACATTATTACGAATATTAAATTAAACACAAAATTTACCATATAACCACAAATCTGCATAATTAACTAAACAAATACACCTTGATATCCATTATTTAGAACCAAACAAAACAACTGTTTAAAATAAACAATGGAATATGAAACAAAAATCAACCAAAACAAGTAGTTAGAAAAAAAAAACAAAAAACAAAACAAAAATTAACTTGAAAAATATACATAGATTTTAATAATGGCAAATTATCTTGTTATAGCGTATAAGGGGTATATATGTATGGTTCTAATTGAAAGAAACTAGTAAGTAGGTTAAATGAGGTTTGAATGTGAGTTTACAATATATAGAAGATATAATCTAAAATAGGAGAGAACTAGAGAAATTGAGAAGATGACGAATTTTATAACTAAGATTGTAAGATTAATTTAAGTGGGAGGGGGCTAAATACTTTGAAGTGAGAACAAAATTTTGATATCTAAAAACATAATAAGTTTCAATCCAAGTTATACCCCTGGTTTATGTCCGTTTTTTCCGTTAATTTTTGTTGTACCTTATGCTATAAAAGTTGTACTACATAATTTTTTGGACAAAAATGTCCCTACCGTTATAACTTCTGTTATCTTTTCACATTATAATTATCATGCACAAGCACACACAATATTTTTTCTTACATTCTTCACTGGTAAGTTTGAATTCATTTAGATTTTAATTAAATATTACCATAGTTATATTTAGTAATTTACTATTTATATAATTCTTACTTCAATAATATTAATATGAATTCTACAATTATAAATAATATATATATATATATATGTGTGTGTGTGTGTGTGTGTGTGTGTGTGTGTGTACACTATTATTTTAAAAAAAATATTAATATTATAAATGAGCAATAACATAATGTATTTGCAATTGAATTGAGATAGGATTTTTAGATATCAATCTGTGAAAGTTGTTGAATTGAGATATTTGAAATCAAATATTATTTATATCCATAGAATATAAATTTATAAGGGATATATCTCTAATTAGAAGAAAACTACATTTAAACAAATTTTATTCATTTTCAAAGACAAAAAAGTTGTAATACAATGTTGAGTACCCTTAAAATTATAGTGGAATATATCCATCACAATGAATTTGAATTTCTTGTGTTAATTTCAAATACATACACAAAAAAAATTATACTCGAATATCTATTAAACTTCGAAAACTAAAAAAAAAACGCATTATATTTATTTCAAAATGATTTACTTATTGGGTTTGAATATTGGGCACAAGTCTTCGCGCAAAGCGCATAGAAAAAACTAGTTCTATATAATATTTTTTAAAAATTTAATATTATATATAATATTTTAAAAAAATTAGGGTGGGGTGGAAGGGGGTGGGGGGGGGGGGGCAAGGCCCCCCNGGGGGGGGGGGGGGGGGGGGGGGGGGGGGGGGGGGGCAAGGCCCCCCATGGCATGTACATGCCTCCGCCCCTGTCTACAACTAATTAACTGACTGAGACACTCGATGCACAGGACAGAGATTAGGGGAGAGATTGGGTCTCTTTGCCAGATGCGTTTTGTTGGTTTAAACCATTCAGACCGGTCTCCATTTAGGGTAACAGCAAGTCTTGAAGTAGTAACGCAGGCCATAATGTTCCTAACCCATAGCTGATCAAAACCTGCTTCTTGTAGCGTTTTTTCGATAAATCTCCAAGAAAGCCGGTCGTAAGCCTTTTCTAAGTCCACTTTAACCATCATCTAGCCACTGGCCCCTCTCTTTGCTTTCATTGAGTTCAAAACCTCTTGGTACACTAGTATACTATCCGAAATTTGCCTTCCGGGGACGGAGCTAGATTGGTGAGGCCCAACTAGCTTTTGTTGGTTTATTGATGGAGAATATGAGGAATAACAGTAACGAGGAAATGAGATCTTCAGGCGTGATATCACTTTCCTATAAGCTTTTAATCTTTCCTCTCACAAAGCAACGAGGTTTCAAGATTAAATCTTATGGGATACAAGAAGATGAAACAAAGTTCTTTGTTGCTTGAAAAGAAACTTTAGGAGAGATTTGAACCGTGAAATAACTTGATAGAATGCAAAACTTGCACCCTTCATCAGATGAAACTCCCTAGAATTTATAGAGAAAATTCTAACCGTTGGGAGCAGTTTACTGGAAGTTTATGGCTGTTGGTAAACCACCTTCAACCATAATTTTGAACTTCCAACCGATTTTGGATAGGATAATCCGGTTTACGTAAGTTACGTACCCAAGCATGATAAACGTGATAAAACACATTCTAGTCTTAATATCCCCAATGCAATATACTTGTTGCAAAACAAGAGATACTAAAACATGTGTACGTTACTTACCCTTACATATATCAGATCAGCATTCGAATCATAGAACGCTTCACAGATTCGCATCTCTCGAGAGTTGGAAGTTTACAAAAAGACTATCGAGACATCTGTCGATCGAACTGATCTCTCGATGTATCTCTCAAACATTCCTATCTCTCGATGATTTTCTCAAAGGATTAGTTAAGAGTAATCTCATCCTCTCACTCATGCAGAAAAATCAAGTACTGACTTTAGGGATACCTTTTATTTAGTACTTGCAGCCGATTAATGAAGTACTCATCAATCATTGAACTCAGGACCTAACGTAATAACTTAGGCGTGAGTTGTGCTTTCCTTCACCTCTCGACTAGAGTTGGGTTTTACACCTATCCCTTCCGATGTTTTCAACACCATGTCCCTTGCCAAGGCTTTAGTAAACGGATCCGCTAAATTGAACCAGGACCGTACAAAGTCAAGTGCTACAACACCATTAACTAGGAGCTCCCGCACATAGCTATGTCGCATGCCTATGTGTCTTGACTTGCCATTATAAACATTGTTATATGCTTTGGCCAGTGTAGTAACGCTGTCACAATGCACTAAAATTGGTGACATCGGTTTCGGCCAAATTGGAATTTCCATAATCAAATTCCTTAGCCACTCAGCTTCTTTACATGCAGAAGCTAATGCAATGAATTCAGATGCCATAGTTGAATCTGAAATGCAACTTTGCTTTTTANGGGGGGGGGGGGGGGGGGGGGGGGGGGGGGGGGGGGCAAGGCCCCCCATGGCATGTACATGCCTCCGCCCCTGTCTACAACTAATTAACTGACTGAGACACTCGATGCACAGGACAGAGATTAGGGGAGAGATTGGGTCTCTTTGCCAGATGCGTTTTGTTGGTTTAAACCATTCAGACCGGTCTCCATTTAGGGTAACAGCAAGTCTTGAAGTAGTAACGCAGGCCATAATGTTCCTAACCCATAGCTGATCAAAACCTGCTTCTTGTAGCGTTTTTTCGATAAATCTCCAAGAAAGCCGGTCGTAAGCCTTTTCTAAGTCCACTTTAACCATCATCTAGCCACTGGCCCCTCTCTTTGCTTTCATTGAGTTCAAAACCTCTTGGTACACTAGTATACTATCCGAAATTTGCCTTCCGGGGACGGAGCTAGATTGGTGAGGCCCAACTAGCTTTTGTTGGTTTATTGATGGAGAATATGAGGAATAACAGTAACGAGGAAATGAGATCTTCAGGCGTGATATCACTTTCCTATAAGCTTTTAATCTTTCCTCTCACAAAGCAACGAGGTTTCAAGATTAAATCTTATGGGATACAAGAAGATGAAACAAAGTTCTTTGTTGCTTGAAAAGAAACTTTAGGAGAGATTTGAACCGTGAAATAACTTGATAGAATGCAAAACTTGCACCCTTCATCAGATGAAACTCCCTAGAATTTATAGAGAAAATTCTAACCGTTGGGAGCAGTTTACTGGAAGTTTATGGCTGTTGGTAAACCACCTTCAACCATAATTTTGAACTTCCAACCGATTTTGGATAGGATAATCCGGTTTACGTAAGTTACGTACCCAAGCATGATAAACGTGATAAAACACATTCTAGTCTTAATATCCCCAATGCAATATACTTGTTGCAAAACAAGAGATACTAAAACATGTGTACGTTACTTACCCTTACATATATCAGATCAGCATTCGAATCATAGAACGCTTCACAGATTCGCATCTCTCGAGAGTTGGAAGTTTACAAAAAGACTATCGAGACATCTGTCGATCGAACTGATCTCTCGATGTATCTCTCAAACATTCCTATCTCTCGATGATTTTCTCAAAGGATTAGTTAAGAGTAATCTCATCCTCTCACTCATGCAGAAAAATCAAGTACTGACTTTAGGGATACCTTTTATTTAGTACTTGCAGCCGATTAATGAAGTACTCATCAATCATTGAACTCAGGACCTAACGTAATAACTTAGGCGTGAGTTGTGCTTTCCTTCACCTCTCGACTAGAGTTGGGTTTTACACCTATCCCTTCCGATGTTTTCAACACCATGTCCCTTGCCAAGGCTTTAGTAAACGGATCCGCTAAATTGAACCAGGACCGTACAAAGTCAAGTGCTACAACACCATTAACTAGGAGCTCCCGCACATAGCTATGTCGCATGCCTATGTGTCTTGACTTGCCATTATAAACATTGTTATATGCTTTGGCCAGTGTAGTAACGCTGTCACAATGCACTAAAATTGGTGACATCGGTTTCGGCCAAATTGGAATTTCCATAATCAAATTCCTTAGCCACTCAGCTTCTTTACATGCAGAAGCTAATGCAATGAATTCAGATGCCATAGTTGAATCTGAAATGCAACTTTGCTTTTTAGAAACCCAAGAAATTGCACCTCCCCCAAGCAGAAACACCCATCCACTAGTTGAGGAATAATCTTCCTGATTTGAAATCCAACTAGCATCAGAATATCCTTCTAGGATGGAAATATCTCTCGAATACACCAAACCATAATCAATGGTTTTATTCAGATATTTCAAGATTCTTTTTAATGCCAACCAATGTACTGCACTAGGATTACTAGTGTATCTACTCACCTTTCCTACTGCAAACGCAATATCAGGACGAGTACTAGTCATTGCATACATTAAGCATCCTATCACTTTAGAATATTCTAACTGAGAAACTGGATTACCTTCATTTGGAATTAACTTCAACGAAGGGTCCATAGGAGTAGAAACTGGAGGACTAGTCAAGTGATCAAACCTTTTTAACACTTTCTCAATATAATGAGATTGTGTTAATCTAACACCATCCTGTACTTTAGTTATTTTTATTCCAAGAATAACTTCTGCTTCTCCCAAATCTTTCATGGAGAAACTAGAACTAAGAAACTCTTTGGTTTCTTTAACCTTTTCCAGATTAGTTCCAAAAATCAACATGTCATCTACGTATAAGCAAATAATAACCCCTTGTCCTTGGTTATCAAATTTGCTGTAGATGCATTTATCAGATTGATTTATCCTATACCCATTAGCTAGCACCACTTGATCAAACCGATCATGCCATTGCTTAGGGGCTTGCTTTAAGCCATAAAGTGACTTAATTAACTTGCAAACTTTATGCTCTTGTCCAACAACCACGAAGCCTTCTAGTTGCTTCATATACACTTCCTCCTCTAATTCACCATTTAAGAATGCAGTCTTGACATCCATTTGAGGAAATACAAGATTGTGTATGGCCGAAATGGCCATTAACAATCTAATGGTAGCAATCCTTGCTACAGGTGCATAAGTGTCAAAGAAGTCTACTCCTTCTTTTTGTTTAAAGCCCTGTGCGACAAGCCTGGCTTTGAACTTCTCGATTGACCCATCGGCTTTCATCTTCTTTTTTAAGATCCACTTGCACCCGATAGGTTTACAACCACTCGGAGGATTAGTTAATATCCAAGTGTTATTTCCCATGATGGAATCCATTTCATCATTAACTGCTTCTTTCCAGAAAGCAACATCATGAGAATTCATAGCCTCCTCAAATGATGAGGGATCACCTTCTATATTGGAGTAGTAGAGGTTTGTGGTTTCCAAGGTACCTCTCGAACCTTCGACCAAATACATTTGGAAGTCCGGACCAAATGTTTTTGTCTTTCTGGTTCTTTTACTTTTCCTAAGTTCAAGTTCCTTTGACCCTGCATGATCATGAACTTGATCAACATCTTTGGGCTTACTTGAACTAGGAATCAAATCCCTGGTTCTATCTATCGAAGTGAATCTATTTTCATCAAAGATAGCATCCCGTGACTCTATAACGGTATGTACCGAGACATAGTCATTAGGTTCTATCACATAGAACCGATATGCCTTGCTGTGTACTGCATATCCTATAAAGATAGAATCGATGCCCTTTTCCCCTAGACCTTTACGNTAGTTAAGAGTAATCTCATCCTCTCACTCATGCAGAAAAATCAAGTACTGACTTTAGGGATACCTTTTATTTAGTACTTGCAGCCGATTAATGAAGTACTCATCAATCATTGAACTCAGGACCTAACGTAATAACTTAGGCGTGAGTTGTGCTTTCCTTCACCTCTCGACTAGAGTTGGGTTTTACACCTATCCCTTCCGATGTTTTCAACACCATGTCCCTTGCCAAGGCTTTAGTAAACGGATCCGCTAAATTGAACCAGGACCGTACAAAGTCAAGTGCTACAACACCATTAACTAGGAGCTCCCGCACATAGCTATGTCGCATGCCTATGTGTCTTGACTTGCCATTATAAACATTGTTATATGCTTTGGCCAGTGTAGTAACGCTGTCACAATGCACTAAAATTGGTGACATCGGTTTCGGCCAAATTGGAATTTCCATAATCAAATTCCTTAGCCACTCAGCTTCTTTACATGCAGAAGCTAATGCAATGAATTCAGATGCCATAGTTGAATCTGAAATGCAACTTTGCTTTTTAGAAACCCAAGAAATTGCACCTCCCCCAAGCAGAAACACCCATCCACTAGTTGAGGAATAATCTTCCTGATTTGAAATCCAACTAGCATCAGAATATCCTTCTAGGATGGAAATATCTCTCGAATACACCAAACCATAATCAATGGTTTTATTCAGATATTTCAAGATTCTTTTTAATGCCAACCAATGTACTGCACTAGGATTACTAGTGTATCTACTCACCTTTCCTACTGCAAACGCAATATCAGGACGAGTACTAGTCATTGCATACATTAAGCATCCTATCACTTTAGAATATTCTAACTGAGAAACTGGATTACCTTCATTTGGAATTAACTTCAACGAAGGGTCCATAGGAGTAGAAACTGGAGGACTAGTCAAGTGATCAAACCTTTTTAACACTTTCTCAATATAATGAGATTGTGTTAATCTAACACCATCCTGTACTTTAGTTATTTTTATTCCAAGAATAACTTCTGCTTCTCCCAAATCTTTCATGGAGAAACTAGAACTAAGAAACTCTTTGGTTTCTTTAACCTTTTCCAGATTAGTTCCAAAAATCAACATGTCATCTACGTATAAGCAAATAATAACCCCTTGTCCTTGGTTATCAAATTTGCTGTAGATGCATTTATCAGATTGATTTATCCTATACCCATTAGCTAGCACCACTTGATCAAACCGATCATGCCATTGCTTAGGGGCTTGCTTTAAGCCATAAAGTGACTTAATTAACTTGCAAACTTTATGCTCTTGTCCAACAACCACGAAGCCTTCTAGTTGCTTCATATACACTTCCTCCTCTAATTCACCATTTAAGAATGCAGTCTTGACATCCATTTGAGGAAATACAAGATTGTGTATGGCCGAAATGGCCATTAACAATCTAATGGTAGCAATCCTTGCTACAGGTGCATAAGTGTCAAAGAAGTCTACTCCTTCTTTTTGTTTAAAGCCCTGTGCGACAAGCCTGGCTTTGAACTTCTCGATTGACCCATCGGCTTTCATCTTCTTTTTTAAGATCCACTTGCACCCGATAGGTTTACAACCACTCGGAGGATTAGTTAATATCCAAGTGTTATTTCCCATGATGGAATCCATTTCATCATTAACTGCTTCTTTCCAGAAAGCAACATCATGAGAATTCATAGCCTCCTCAAATGATGAGGGATCACCTTCTATATTGGAGTAGTAGAGGTTTGTGGTTTCCAAGGTACCTCTCGAACCTTCGACCAAATACATTTGGAAGTCCGGACCAAATGTTTTTGTCTTTCTGGTTCTTTTACTTTTCCTAAGTTCAAGTTCCTTTGACCCTGCATGATCATGAACTTGATCAACATCTTTGGGCTTACTTGAACTAGGAATCAAATCCCTGGTTCTATCTATCGAAGTGAATCTATTTTCATCAAAGATAGCATCCCGTGACTCTATAACGGTATGTACCGAGACATAGTCATTAGGTTCTATCACATAGAACCGATATGCCTTGCTGTGTACTGCATATCCTATAAAGATAGAATCGATGCCCTTTTCCCCTAGACCTTTACGTTTAGGATCTGGCAACCTTACCACAGCCCTGCAACCCCAGACTCTCAAATAATTCAGGTTGGGTTTCTTGTTGAACCAAAGTTCATAGGGTGTTACCCTACTTCTTTTGTTAGGAATTCTGTTGAGAACATAACATGCGGTCAACATGGCTTCTCCCCAGAAACCTTTACTCAATCCGGAAACTGATAACACTTCTCCCCAGAAACCTTTACTCAATCCGGAAACTGATAACATGCAGTTTATCATTTCCTTGAGCACTCTATTCTTCCTTTCTGCCACACCATTTTGATGTGGAGTATATGGTGCTCTGGTCTCGTGAATGATACCCACGGATTGAAAGAACGGTGGATCATAATATTCACCACCTCTGTCAGTGAGTAATCTTTTCACCAACTGACCAGTTTGTAGTTCAACCTCCAACTTAAATATTTTAAACTTTTCCAAGGCCTTATCCTTGGAATGTAGGAGGTACACATAGCAATATCTCGAATAGTCATCTATGAAAGTGACTATATACTTTTTATTTCCCAATGAAGGGTTGCTATAAAAATCACACAGGTCGCTGTGCACCAATTCAAGCAAAGTTGAATCCCTTTTTATACTAGGAAAGGAATTCCTAGTTATTTTATTTAACATGCATACACTGCATGGTTCCTTGTTCAACTCAAAAGATGGTATTAATCCATCTTTAGCCATGTCAAATAAACGAAAATAATTTACGTGACATAAACGCGAATGCCATAAAGATGATGAACGCACTGTGTAAACACAACCATCAACTTTACTTATATTAAGTTTGAACATATTACAACACAGAAATCCTTGGCCTACAAACGTACCGGCCTTGGACAAAATGAAACGATCTACTTCAAATACAAGTTTAAAACCACACTTGTTCAATACAATGCCAGAGATTAAATTTTTTCTAACATCTGGGGCATGATACACATCCGTGAGAGTCAGCTTCTTTCCAGACGTGAGAAGCAACTCCACTTGTCCAATCCCTTTCACCTTCACCATGGAATCATTTCCCATGTATAGGCTTGGACCATCTTCCAGATTTTTATAACTCTTGTAAAGATTCATATCCTTACAGACATGCCTGGTAGCCCCAGTGTCAACCCACCACGAGTCATCAGTCTGCATGACATAAACTTCAGATATCATAGCAATGAAATTTTCAGTGCTATCATAAACGAGATTAATGATTTTACCTTGTTTCCATTGGCCACTTCCTTGGCCATGATCACCTGAAGATATGCCTTGCATCTTTTCCTTCCAAACTTCACAGTCCTTTTTAAAGTGTGGACCGTTACACACCCAGCATTTAACCCATGCCTTTCCTTTCCCTTTTCCATTCTTCTTAAACTTAGAAGATTTTGAGGTCTTTCCCGGTTTCCCTTTCCCTTTGCGGTTCCCATATGGTTTGCCTTCATCAACAAAGTTGATGGTAGAACCCGAAGCTCCGATTAATCTCCCACCGCTTTTTTTTTTACTCTCTTTCTGTCTGATCCCTTCCTCCACATACAGGTGGGAACCTAGTTGCTCCATGGTAAGTTCTTCCTTCCTTTGGTGGGAACCTAGTTGCTCCATGGTAAGTTCTTCCTTCCTTTGCATCAAGGCACGATGTACCTTATTCCATGAAGGCGGCAACTTGTCTATGATACTGGCAATGGCAATGGAGTAAGGCGGCAACTTGTCTATGATACTGGCAATGGCAATGGAGTCATCCATATTCATGCCATGGTGCCTTATCTGTCCAAGGATTCTGACAATCTCATGCAATTGTTCCATGACTGAGCGATTGTCCACCATTCTGAATTCATTGAATTCACTTACTAGGAATTTCTTGCTAGAGGCATCCTCAGATATATATTTTGCCAGGAATTTCTTGCTAGAGGCATCCTCAGATATATATTTTGCCTCAAGCACATCCCTAGAGGCATCCTCAGATATATATTTTGCCTCAAGCACATCCCACAGATCCTTAGAGGATTCCTCATATTGATAAATATCAAAGAGGGTGTCAGACATGTTGGTCCCAAGGGGATGGGGTACAAGTCTAGAGGGGGGGGGGTGAATAGACTTGTATAAGATTTTGCAAATCTTTTCAACCTCTCGTGTGTATTGAACTTAGGATGTTTAGGTTCGATACCTCACGAGGAGAAGACAAAGTTTTATGCGCAGCGGAAATGTTATCCCCTTTTAGTTAGCACGAGTTTGGGTTAGTTCGAGAGGTGTGTTTATATGCAGTGCAAGCGAGAGGTTAGCGAGAGATAAAAGCAGTAAGTAAATGCAAGAGAGATTTTTAAGTGGTTCGGCTAACCCGCCTACGTCCACTCTTCTTCCAGAAACTCCCTGGAAGGATTGCACTAAAAACTTCCCTTTTTAGAACAATATCGAGCGCTTGAGCTTTGATCACGAAGCCCGCCTCAAGCCTCAGGATCTTCACTAGACAGCTGCCAGGTTACTCCGCCTCTTCTTGCTTAATCCAAAGCAAGGACCTTTGGTTGTCACAGTTGAGTGTAACAAACTCCAATCTGACCAAAAGCTATCGTTGAATCAATTTCGATGTAGAGCAGCTTCGGTCACCTTCTAGATATGTGGCAGTTTAAGCTATGTAAGTCTCTCAAACACTAAGATGTGTTTTTCTCGCTGTATTGAATATCTGGATGATATTCCAAATTGAATGCTTGCACTTGAACGTTTGAATCAGACACCTCTTTAGAATTTCGAATGAACCAACCTTTTTTCTCACTGTGTCTTCACGTCCTTATATATGAGAGTTTGAGGAATAATTCCGTTGGAGGGAAAATTATTCCGTTTGAAATCTGTCTCCCATGTTGATCATGGGTCTTGCGTATTTTCAGCATTTTTCATGGAGTGGTGGTCTTGTAACTTGAACCTTTTGTCTGGTAGTGAATATTCTATATTTCACTTTCTTGAGTCCATGCTCCACTTTCGTCTTTTGGTAAAAGTTACTCTTTTTATATTCCCATCATTCCTTGTTTGTGGGGAATCAGACCACTTCAGTATTGGTGTACCTTTTGACCGTTTGCGGTGGAAATCTGATGTGTCATCCATTTCCGTCCATTTTGAAAACTCACGTTCGGCACCTCTTCATTATTCTATCTCCATGATATTCTTCTTCTCCAAACTTTAAGTATGCTTCCTGACCGTCATTCAGCATTACTGGAGAAATGTCAGTTTATCGAGACCAAGGTTGATGTCTCGATTGTTTGATGTCTCGAACCCAAGCATCGAGAGGTCTACCTCTCGAACTCTGCTTATGTCTCGAACTGGATTGCTGTAACGAGAGGTACTACCTCTCGAACTCTGCTTATGTCTCGAGACTTAGTTGATGTCTCGCAGACCCTTATTCCTCCAGTGTTGTCCCGTGCCTTCTTCTGATCTATCTATGAAATTACAACACGAGACTTCTAAGATGTTCAAACAAGTTTACTTCAAGCTAAAATATTTTCCGAGTTGAGCTCAAAGTTACCCGGTTGTATTTTCGCTCTTGGTTTACTTGTCGAACTTACAGTGTTTTGCCTATGTATCGAGACTTGGGGATTTCTACTTAACAGTTGGTATCATCAAAACCTATTACATGATGTTCCTAACAATTTCCCCCTTTTTGATGATGCCAACACTTATACTTACTCTATATGGCTGATTTGATAGAAAGAATTAACATAGATTTTATTTTTCAGCGCATATGGTAAGTTTGACAAATACTCTACTAAAACATGAATAATAGAACTCACGCAACACCCCCAGCAAAAGATATATATATGATTATAAAAGGGAATGTTTACAAAGCAGAGTTTAGTAGAAAAGTTTAAAAGAAATAAGACCAAGAACAACATAAACATCAATACATTGAAATAAGATGGAGTTTGGACCACGAGAGCTTACTTCTTGTTGGCTTTCCTCTTCTTGTTAATGGCTTCTCGTGTCTTGATGGGGTCTTTCGGATTTACCAGGCTTATGTATTCATCCGTAACATCTAGATGCCTGTAGTTCCTGTAAGCTTCCCCCACGAACTCACCATCAATTATTCCATCTTTCCACCAGGCAATGCATTCTTCTGGAGACATATTNGCTTACTTCTTGTTGGCTTTCCTCTTCTTGTTGATGGCTTCTCGTGTCTTGATGGGGTCTTTCGGATTTACCAGGCTTATGTATTCATCCGTAACATCTAGATGCCTGTAGTTCCTGTAAGCTTCCCCCACGAACTCACCATCAATTATTCCATCTTTCCACCAGGCAATGCATTCTTCTGGAAGTTTATGGCTGTTGGTAAACAACCTTCAACCATAATTTTGAACTTCCAACCGATTTTGGATAGNAGTCAGAATTTGTTCAGTATCTTCCCTGTTTCCAAACTTAAAGTTTGTCATGAGAAGATCGATCTTCCTTTCTTCTTCTGACTGTTGTTCTTGTCTTTTTCTTCTCCTTTCTCTGTCCTCTTCTCTCCTTTTCTCCATTTCCAGTGTACGCTGAACCCTTAGATTTTCTGCTCGTTTAGCATCCTCCACTGCTTTGCTCATAATTCTTGGTATTTTTGGAGGAGGTCCAGCTGGTTCACTTGCTGCCCTTTTCTTGCCGNAGTTGGAAGTTTACAAAAAGACTATCGAGACATCTGTCGATCGAACTGATCTCTCGATGTATCTCTCGAACATTCCTATCTCTCGAGACACCCATGTTTCGCGAACTAATCTTTCAAATAAACTGACCTCTCGAGGTATCTCTCGATCATCCAAAATCAACTCCACCAAACTAAATAATACTTATAACTCCATAACTCCAAATATTATTTAAGCTTGCAACATGCGGTCAACATGGCTTTCCCCCAGAAACCTTTACTCAATCCGGAAACTGATAACATGCAGTTTATCATTTCCTTGAGCACTCTATTTCTCCTTTCTGCCACACCATTTTTGGTGGAGTATATGGTGCTCTGGTCTCGTGAATGATACCCACGGATTGAAAGAACGGTGGATCATAATATTCACCACCTCTGTCAGTGAGTAATCTTTTCACCAACTGACCAGTTTGTAGTTCAACCTCCAACTTAAATATTTTAAACTTTTCCCAAGGCCTTATCCTTGGAATGTAGGAGTACACATAGCAATATCTCGAATAGTCATCTATGAAAGTGACTATATACTTTTTATTTCCCAATGAAGGGTTGCTATGAAAATCACACAGGTCACTGTGCCAATTCAAGCAAAGTTGAATCCCTTTTTATACTAGGAAAGGAATTCCTAGTTATTTTATTTAACATGCACACTGCATGGTTCCTTGTTCAACTCAAAAGATGGTATTAATCCATCTTTAGCCATGTCAAATAAACGAAAATAATTTACGTGACATAAACGTGAATGCCATAAAGATGATGAACGCACTGTGTAAACACAACCATCAACTTTACTTATATTAAGTTTGAACATATTACAACACAGAAATCCTTGGCCTACAAACGTACCGGCCTTGGACAAAATGAAACGATCTGCTTCAAATACAAGTTTAAAACCACACTTGTTCAATACAATGCCAGAATTAAATTTTTTCTAACATCTGGGGCATGATACACATCCGTGAGAGTCAGCTTCTTTCCAGACGTGAGAAGCAACTCCACTTGTCCAATCCCTTTCACCTTCACCATGGAATCATTTCCCATGTATAGGCTTGGACCATCTTCCAGATTTTTATAACTCTTGTAAAGATTCATATCCTTACAGACATGCCTGGTAGCCCCAGTGTCAACCCACCACGAGTCATCAGTCTGCATGACATAAACTTCAGATATCATAGCAATGAAATTTTCAGTGCTATCAGAAACGAGATTAATGATTTTACCTTGTTTCCATTGGCCACTTCCTTGGCCATGATCACCTGAAGATATGCCTTGCATCTTTTCCTTCCAAACTTCACAGTCCTTTTTAAAGTGTGGACCGTTACACACCCAGCATTTAACCCATGCCTTTCCTTTCCCTTTTCCATTCTTCTTAAACTTAGAAGATTTTGAGGTCTTTCCCGGTTTCCCTTTCCCTTTGCGGTTCCCATATGGTTTGCCTTCATCAACAAAGTTGATGGTAGAACCCGAAGCTCCGATTAATCTCCCACCGCTTTTTTTTTTACTCTCTTTCTGTCTGATCCCTTCCTCCACATACAGGTGGGAACCAGTTGCTCCATGGTAAGTTCTTCCTTCCTTTGCATCAAGGCACGATGTACCTTATTCCATGAAGGCGGCAACTTGTCTATGATACTGGCAATGGCAATGGAGTCATCCATATTCATGCCATGGTGCCTTATCTGTCCAAGGATTCTGACAATCTCATGGAATTGTTCCATGACTGAGCGATTGTCCACCATTCTGAATTCATTGAATTCACTTACCAGGAATTTCTTGCTAGAGGCATCCTCAGATATATATTTTGCCTCAAGCACATCCCACAGATCCTTAGAGGATTCCTCATATTGATAAATATCAAGAGGGTGTCAGACATGTTGGCCCAAGGGGATGGGGTACAAGTCTAGGGGGGGGTGAATAGACTTGTATAAGATTTTGCAAATCTTTTCGACCTCTCGTGTGTATTGAACTTAGGATGTTTAGGTTCGATACCTCACGAGGTGAAGACAAAGTTTTATGCGCAGCGGAAATGTTATCCCCTTTTAGTTAGCACGAGTTTGAGTTAGTTCGAGAGTGTGTTTATATGCAGTGCAATCGAGAGGTTAGCGAGAGATAAAAGCAGTAAGTAAATGCAAGAGAGATTTTTAAGTGGTTCGGCCAACCCGCCTACGTCCACTCTTCTTCCAGAAACTCCTGGAAGGATTGCACTAAAAACTTCCCTTTTTAGTACAATATCGAGCGCTTGAGCTTTGATCACGAAGCCCGCCTCAAGCCTCAGGTTTTTCGCCCCGCTTCTTGTTACTCCACCTATCGAGCACTTGAGCTTTGATCACCAAGCCCGCCTCAAGCCTCAGGATCTTCACAAGACAGCTCCCAGGTTACTCCGCCTCTCCTCAGGTTTTTCTCCCCGCTTCCAGTTACTCCACCTCTCGAGCACTTGAGCTTTGATCACAAGCCCGCCTCAAGCCTCAGGTTTCACTAGACAGCTGCCAGGTTACTCCCCTCTCTTGCTTAATCCAAAGCAAGGGACCTTTGGTTGTCACAGTTGAATGTAACAAACTCCAATCTATCGTTGAATCAACTTCGATGTAGAGCAGCTTCGGTCACCTTCTAGATAGCAGTTTAAGCTTTGTAACTCTCTCAAACACTAAGATGTGTTTTTCTCGCTGTTTGAATATCAGGATGATATTCCAAATTGAACTTGCACGTTTTGACACCTCTTAGAATTTCGAATGAACCAACCTTTTTTTTGTGTCTTCACGTCCTTATATATGAGAGTTTGAGGAATAATTCCGTTGGAGGGAAAATTATTCCGTTTGAAATTGTCTCCCATGCTGATCATGGGTCTTGCATATTTTCAGCATTTTTCATGGAGTGGTGGTCTTGTAACTTGAACCTTTTGTCTGTAGAATATTCATATTCACTTTCTTGAGTCCATGCTCCACTTTCGTCTTTTGGTAAAAGTTACTCTTTTTATATTCCCATTATTCCTTGTTTTGGGGAATCAGACCACTTCAGCATTGGTGCACCTTTTGACCGTTTGTGGTGGAAATCTGATGTGTCATCCATTTCCGTCCATTTTGTCACGTTCGGCACCTCTTCATTATTCTATCTCCATGATATTCTTCTTCTCCAAACTTTAAGTATGCTTCCTGACCGTCATTCAGCATTTGGAGAAGTGTCAGTTTATCGAGACCAAGGTTGATGTCTGATTGATGTCTCGCAATATCGAGAGGTCTACCTCTCGAACTCTGCTTATGTCTCGAACTGGATTTGTATCGAGAGTCCTACCTCTCGAACTCTGCTTATGTCTCGAGACTTAGTTGATGTCTCGCAGACCCTTATTCCTCCAGTGTTGTCCCGTGCCTTCTTCTGATCTGTCTATGATTACAACACGAGACTTCTAAGATGTTCAAACAAATTTACCTTAAGCTTAAATATTTCCGAGTTGAGCTCAAAGTTACCCGGTTGTATTTTCGCTCTTGGTTTACTTGTCGAACTTACAGTTTTGCCTATGTATCGAGACTTGGGGATTTCTACTTAACAGTTGGTATCATCAAAACCTATTACATGATGTTCCTAACAATTTCCCCTTTTTGATGATGCCAACACTTATACTTACTCTATATGGCTGATTTGATAAAGAATTAACATAGATTTTATTTTCAGCGCATATGGTAAGTTTGACAAATATTCTACTAAAGCATAATAGCAAACTCACGCAACACCCCAGCAAAAGATATATATTAAAATTAAGGGAATGTTTACATGAGAGTTTAGTAGAAAGATTTAAACAAAAAAATAAGATCAAGAACAACATAAACAGCAATAGACTGGAATAAGATGGAGTTTGGACCACGAGAGCTTACTTCTTGTTGGCTTTCCTCTTCTTGTTAATGGCTTCTCGTGTCTTGATGGGGTCTTTCGGATTTACCAGGCTTATGTATTCATCCGTAACATCTAGATGCCTGTAGTTCCTGTAGCTTCCCCACGAACTCACCATCAATTACTCCATCTTTCCACCAGGCAATGCATTCTTCTGGAGACATATTGCTGTGAGTAGATATCCCAGTGATTTTCAGAAGCTTGAATATCTCCAGAGTCAGAATTTGTTCAGTATCTTCCCTGTTTCCAAACTTAAAGTTTGTCATGAGAAGATCGATCTTCCTTTCTTCTTCTGACTGTTGTTCTTGTCTTTTTCTTCTCCTTTCTCTGTCCTCTTCTCTCCTTTTCTCCATTTCCAGTGTACGCTGGACCCTTAGATTTTCTGCTCGTTTAGCATCCTCCACTGCTTTGCTCATAATTCTTGGTATTTTTTGGAGGAGGTCCAGCTGGTTCACTTGCTGCCCTTTTCTTGCCCTGTTGATGTCCTTCCCTTTTTTTCCCTTTATTTTCCCCCTTGTTGGCATCATCAGCACGGGAAAGGAGGATGGACATACCTTCGAAGATTGCTTGAAGTTGGGCAGGCACTTGGTTCGACAGGTCATCGAGTATGGCCTTCATCACATCCTGTCGAAGTTCACTGGAATGTTGGTGGGCTCGAAGCTCTGCTCGTAATTCAGCGAGTTCAGCCTTAACGCTTGCAGCCTCTGCTCGAGCTAGAGCAGCCTCATCTGCAGCTTTCTGTGCTGCAGTCTCAGCCCATACTGCTTGTTCGAGTAGTTCTTCATGATTGGCCTGAGACTTGCTTGTGCCAGCCACAGGTAGTGCAGCGTTTCGAACAATGGCCAGTACGCGCTCAAGTTTAACCATCTTCTGAGTTTGATCAGCCATAAATTGACGCACCTCGCCAACGAACTCATGCTCGGCCTGTTGATCATAGTCAGAAGAGGAAGGAGAAGAGGATCGAGATGTACCTTTTGTCGGAGGGGACTTGGGTGCTTCCAGATTTCCACCCTTAACTTACAGTTGTGAGTTCACCTCTCGACTGAGTGTCTGAAGGGTGGCAGGGACACTGGGTTCAGAGCTCGAAGGTAGCTCCATGTCAGGTGCTTCCCGGTTTCCACCTGAGGGATGGATCACTTCTTGCTCATCACCTCTCGAACCTGGACCCTCAGCTTCAGCAACTGTAAGGATGGGATCAGTCAGGGAGGGATCTTCTGTATTGGACGCTTCCCGGTTTCCATCCAATGGAAGTTCCTCCTCAGCATCACCTCTCGAACCAGTGCTGGGAACTTGGTCATCTGCTGGTGGAGTTGGAGACGAAGTTTCGACAGGTGCTTCCCTGTTTCCACCTTCGATAGTCATATCGTCCTTCTTAGTATCTCTCGAACCAGCAGGACTTGAGACATTCTGCTCATGTTGCTCATTGGACTGCTCGTTGGTCTGCTCCGGCGAATCTGGAGTGATAACTGTGTCAGGAGCACTTGGAAAGCCCGGCAGTGTGAGCAATGGAATTTCACCCTCTCGAATTGTCTGTGCTTCATCTGTAGTGTTCAAGGGTGTGGCCGCAGGAGGTGGCAAAAGAAGAACGGTGTTGGGTGCCACTTGAAGTGCTTCAGAGGTCTCGGATTCACCTCTTGAAGCTGCTACCTGTTCGTCCAGAGCAGAGTTACTGACTTGGGACAGTGGGATTGCGGCTGTTGCAATTGAAGTTTCAGTATCATCTCGAGCAACCCCAGAGGTCTCTCCTGGACCTCTCGTATGTTCTACAGTCTGTCCCAAGGACATAGCAGTGGCGAGCCTGATATCTTCTCGAAATTGGGCATCAAGTTCTGGATCCTCCTCAGGCTCAACCTCGGTTTCTTCAGCTATGCCTTTACCCTTATCAGTTCTTCCACTGTTCAGCTTCATCACTCGTGTTTCGTGGGCAAGATCCATCAGTTGTTGAGCTGGGATCTCGGAGATATCCAACCACTGGAGTGCAAACTGCTCTTCTGCCTCCATTTCAGCTGCTTGACTCATTAGTTGAGTGAAAGAACTGGTTCTCCAGTTGATCCACCTGATCACCCTGGAGAAGTCATCAAGAGTGGGTGCTTCCACTGCCAACTGAGTAGAAACTTCTTCATATAAATCATCCCGCCCATCAGAGATGATTTCAGTGGCAGAAATTGCTTCGTCTATCTGTGCTGTGATCTCTCGACTATGCTCCAAGAGATCATCTCCCACTCTGACTGTGCAGTCTATCTCTCGAACCATCTCTCGTGGTTCTTCTGCACCCCCTTGTACTGGATCACTGATCCCAGTACCTTCAACTTCTCGAGTCTCCTCTCGAGGTTCAAACACAGATTTACCAGTACCCTCAGCATCATTATCAACATGAAGATCATCACAGAAATCTCTTGACAGGGACCTGGTAGGGGGTACTCTCTCAACCTCAGTGGCCAGTGTAGCCTGAGGTTCCCCCTGGGCTTGTGCCCTGTCCTCGAAGGGTACTTGTATAACTGACGGTGCCACTTCTCGAATCTGGGTGACAGCAGCAATTTTGGCCCTCTTGGCCCTCAACGCAACTCTCTTGACCAGAGTGTCCAAAGGCTCATCATCAGAGTCCTTTTCCTTGGCTGGGGCTTTCCTTTTGCCCCTTCCTTTTGGCTGTGAGGGAGAAGGTGCAGCCTTAACACCTTTAGCCTTGGGGACTTGAGATTTCGTCCTACCCATATAGGTATTCCGATGAATCTCTCGCCCTTCCCTCAGTTCAAAGCCCTTCAAGCTTAAGAGAAATTGAACAACAAAGCCGAAACCAACCTTTTTACTGATCGACAGGTTGGTGTTGGAGACTGAGCTCATCACTTGCTGTTGGAGGAAGTTGAAGATAATGTGTGCCCAGTCCAGTTTGTTGTCATTCCAAATGGCATGGAGGATTTTGAGGAGGTCCAGATTAACCTCGTCGGTTCCAGACACCTTGCCGAGCACGAACTTCATGATTAGGTCGGCAGCGAGAGCAAACTTCTTCTTTAGGTGGAACTTGCGGAGGGCAGAGGATGCTCTGGGTGGTGCAGTCGCTAGTCGGATTTTCTCCCAGAAGGCTTGCTTGTCCAAGTCGTAATCCGATAGGTGCTTGACTGCTTCCTCCGATGACGCGAAATCAAATGCCGCTCTGAGGTCACCTACAGAGGTTGTGATGGGAAAATCATTAAAGCGGCTTTCGATTTTACCCTTCGTGACCTTGGCATTTGCGAACCATTCTGTGAAGTCGAGGGCGTGAATGGTCCGGTAGTCGTGCGTCATGTATTTCATCAGTCCTGCTTTCTCAAA
This sequence comes from Ipomoea triloba, assembly GCF_003576645.1. Taxonomy (NCBI): domain Eukaryota; kingdom Viridiplantae; phylum Streptophyta; class Magnoliopsida; order Solanales; family Convolvulaceae; genus Ipomoea; species Ipomoea triloba. The sequence goes on along the minus strand of NC_044929.1, from coordinate 10,154,742 downwards.
CTTCTTCAGGACTTTTTCCGCCATTTTTGGATTAGAGGAGTTGGTGATGAAGCCGTTTCTGTCAAGGATACTCCCCGCCTTGACTTGTTTGATCTAAGAGCGAATGTGTAGCAACTCCCTCTAATATGCGTCGGAAGATGAGGTTGAAGTGGAGGATTCGGACGCCATAGATGACAGATTTGAGGTTTTGGAGGGAATGTGTACAGTGTTTCAGAGGGTTTTGGGTATTCGGTTTGAGCTTGAATCCGGGTAAGGAAGAAGAATTTGGCTTTTATATCATGTGGATTCGGGTTGGATATATGGGTAGGGTTGAGAGCTTGACCCGAAGAAGAGATCCCGGTTAATTTAAAAAAAAATTTAAAGATCAAAAATACCCTTTATAACGGTTATGTATGTAAAATATGGTAAGGGTATTTTGGTAAAGTATAATGCGGTTTTGGATAGTGGGATATAAAAAGATGATATTTATATAAGCACGTTCCCACTTATCAAGATAATGCCTTTAAGAGCGAGAAAAAAAAAAAACCGTCAATAACCGAAGACCACGTTGCTAACATTAATGCCCAACATTAGCCAATCCACATATATCCGTTGAGCTCATTTGTTTTACCTCTCGAAGGTAAACTCTCGACTTTGCTAGTTTAAGGATCTTCCCTTTGAGTGATTGATCCCTAAACCTCCTTATTCCTCCATCTAAGCACTCCTGTGGTTAAGGATCTTCCCCCTGAGTGATTGATCCCTAACCCTCCTTATTCCTTCATTTAGAGATACGTAGATAGTCAGTTTGATATCTTTTGAAGTGATCTCTCGAACTATCCTTTTTCGAGACATAACGCAGACAGGCAAACTGAACATGTATCTCTCGAACTACCTTTCAAACACAGATTGCGATATGGAGACAAGATTGATTCATCAAAAGAAGATATCACTTGGAACATTTCCTTAAGTTCATTTAGTGATTTTCGAAAACATTACAAATGAATCAATATCTTAATAGATTCCATAGAAACTTTTGTTTGGCCTTGGTTAGCCTAATAGGAATCTATCGTTAGAGCAGGAACTAGCCATCTAAAGTCCTATTTCTCTAATAACAGAACTAGGGGTGGCTACTCCCTTTCTTGTTCTTCTCTCCGCTGCTGCCTTCCTCACAGGCTTCATCTCCCTTTCCCTTGGTTCTCCATTTGGTTGAGGGAGGTCCTTTTCCAGAATGTGCAGCGGTAGGAGTCCCACTTATACGGGACTCTTCTCCTGACTCCAGTATCCCATCGTTGTGGATCTCCTCGTATTTGGGGATCCATTCACCTTGGATGGGAATAGGATGCTGGCTTGGATTATCAGGAAGCTCTGCAATCTGTTCACCCTTCGTTGATTCTGGATAGTTTTCTCCTTGAAAGTCTTTGGACTTCGTTGCTGATTTTCTCCCTCTATACCAGAATGGTACATCGTCTTTTCCTTTCTTCTTCTCCATGAAGAAGTCGATGACATAAACTGATGAGAAAACCCTTCTATTTATAGCCCAAAAAGGTTACCACTGTTGAGTCACGGGATGCGATATGAATGACCATTCAATGCTTGTGTAACTCCAAAGCTGCCATAAAGTTGATGAAACCGCTCCTCACATGCGAAACAGTTCATGGCACTAAATACAAGAAGATAAGATTTGACCATTCATCCCAATTCTATCATTCCCAATTCTAACCTTAGTTGAGAAAATCTATTTTCACACAATGCTTTTGTGAAAATATCTGCTAGTTGCTCCTCCGTTGCAACGTATTCCAAAGTTATGTCCTTTTTCTCAACATGGTCTCGGATGAAGTGATACTTGATATCAATGTGTTTTGTTCTTGAATGTAACACTGGATTCTGAGTGATAGCTATGGCACTTGTGTTGTCACACATGATCTTAACCTCTTTACATTCAACACCATAATCCAGTAGTTGTTGCTTCATCCATAAAACCTGAGCACAGCAACTTCCAGCTGCTACATATTCTGCCTCAGCGGTGCTTGTAGCTGTCGAATGCTGTTTCTTGCTAAACCATGAGACAAGTTTTCCACCTAGAAACTGACATGTCCCTGATGTGCTCTTTCGATCTATTTTACAACCGGCAAAGTCCGCATCTGAATAACCCATTAGTTCGAAAGATCCACCTCTCGAATACCAAAGTCCAACACTTTGCGTACCTTTGAGATATCTAAGAATCTTTTTAGATGCATTTAAGTAACTTTCCTTAGGACTTGCCTGAAATCTAGCACATACACCTACTGCAAAGGATATATCTGGTCTACTAGCAGTTAAATAGAGAAGAGATCCGATGATACCTCGATATGTAGTTTGATCGACCTCTCGACCTTCACTGTCGACATCGATACGTAGAGAGGTTCCCATGGGTACTCTGACTGAGGATTTCCCTTCTATGTTGTATTTTCTGAGCAGATCCTTGGTGTATTTTTCCTGATTGATGAAGATACCTTCCTTAAGCTGTCTCACTTGTAATCCAAGGAAGTAGTTGAGCTCTCCCATCATGCTCATCTCGAACTTCCCTTTCATCAGTCTAGAGAACTTCTCGCATAAGTCTGGATTGGTGCTTCCAAAAATGATATCGTCCACATAGATTTGCACCAATAAGATGTGATCCTCATCCTTAATTCTAAACAGTGTTTTGTCCACTAGGCCTTTGGTGAACCCACACTGAAGTAGAAAAGAGGATAAGGTATCATACCAAGCTCTCGGAGCTTGTTTTAAGCCGTAAAGTGCCTTCTTCAACTTGTATACTTTGTCAGCTCCCACGTCCTTCAAGAAACCCGGAGGTTGTTCAACGTACACCTCTTCTTCGAGAAGTCCGTTCAGAAAGGCGCTCTTGACATCCATTTGATACACTTTGAAGTCTTTGAAGGCGGCATATGCGAGAAAGATGCGTATGGCTTCGAGACGTGCCACTGGAGCGAAGGTTTCATCAAAATCTATTCCTTCCTCCTGACAGTAGCCTTTGGCAACAAGTCTGGCCTTGTTCCTAACAATGTCTCCATCCTCATTCATCTTGTTTCTGAAAACCCACTTTGTACCAATGACATTTTGATGATGAGGTCTCGGAACTAGTTCCCAAACGTCGTTCCTCTCAAACTGATGAAGTTCCTCTTGCATGGCTTGCACCCAATCTGGATCACATAGAGCCTCATCGATCACCTTAGGCTCTATCTGAGATAGAAAGCAAGCAAACATGCTTTCTCTGTATGCTGATCTGGTTGAACTCTGTCACGTACATCTCCAATCACTTGATCAGCGGGGTGACTTCTCAGCCATCTTAGGTCGGGTTGTGACTCCTTAGTTGATACCTCCGTTGTAGGTTGAGATGTGGTTTGAACATCTATGATCTGGATTGGATCAACTGAGTCAGGTGCTTTCTTCTTGGTAGACTCTTCATCATCTGATTCTGACTGGAGTTCTGCTGCGTCTCGAACTATCGACTGCTTGTCTTCGAGAGGTAAGTTTGATCTCTCGATAGACTCTGGCTGGGCTTCCTCAGCTGCTTCCGTTGACTTTGATGGTTGATCTGTCGATGCCCTTTCATCAAAAGAAACATGTATGGATTCTTCAACTACCAATCTCCTCTTGTTGAAGACTCTGAATGCTTTGCTTGTCGATGAGTATCCCAGAAATACTCCATCATCTGCCTTTTCTTCAAAAGTTCTTAGTTGAGCCTTCCCATTGTTGTGGATATAGCATTTGCACCCGAATGTGTGGAAGTAGCTTACATTCGGTTTCCTTCCATTCCACAATTCATATGGAGTCTTTCCAACTCCTTTCACGATCAAGGACCGATTTTGGGTATAGCATGCTGTGTTGACTGCTTCTGCCCAAAATCCTTGAGGTATGTTGGCTTGTGAAAGCATGGTCCTTGCTGCTTCCTTGAGAGTTCTGTTCCTTCTTTCAGCAATTCCGTTCTGTTGAGGTGTTCGAGCAGCTGACAATTGATGATGAATGCCATTTTCGTTGTAGTAGTTCTCGATAATTTGGTTAACGAACTCTCCACCTTGATCTGACCGGATCTTTAGTATCGAGACATCCTTTTCAACTTGAACCTGCTTCAGAAGGTTTGTTAGAGCAACTTTTGTCTCGCTTTTCTTGGTTAAGAACACGGTCCATGTGAATCTTGTGTAGTCATCTACTACCACAAGAGTATACTTCTTTCCCTTCATGCTGGGTGGATCTACTGGGCCAAATAAGTCCATGTGAAGAAGACTTAATGGTCTAGTGGATGATGTCTCGGCTTTGCTCTTGAAAGAAGATTTGATCTGTTTGCAACGTTGACATGCCTCACAAATTTTATCCTTTCGAAACGTCACTTTGGGCAGTCCTTCCACTAGGTTCCTCTTAGTAAGCTTGTTGATAGTCTTGAAGTTCAGATGACTAAGCTTACTATGCCAATCCCAACATAAATCTTCCTTGCTCCTTGCTAGCATACATAGGGATGGTTTTGCAGACTTCCAATCCACTATGTACATGTTTCCTTTCCTTGCTGCTTCCAAGACGACTTCGAGAGATTCCTCGCTCATAATTTGGCATTTGCTTTTGGTGAAGATAACCTTGTAGCCCTTGTCACAGAACTGGCTTGTACTAAGGAGATTGAACTTGAGCCCTTCAACGTAGGATACTCCCTTAATAACCAGCTCATTCTTTTGGATTTCACCAACAGCTTTTGTGCGTCCCTTCTTCTCGTTGTCGCCAAATGTCACCAAGGGACCTTCGATAGGTTGGATGTTCTCTAGCAGTGTTAGATTTCCCGTCATATGTCTCGAACATCCACTGTCAATGAACCACACGTCCCTGGTGTCCTGCAAGGAAATTAAGCAAGTTTAGGTACCCAAACTTTGGGTCCTGGTGGGTTAGTGAGTTTAGGCATCCATTTATACCTTGTGCCCATTATTCCAGGCCTAGGCGCAATGTAGCCATTGTACGTTTGATAATCATAAGGAATGCTAGCAAATGTTTTGGGCCTCTTTGGTGCATAAATCAACTTAGGTATAGACTTTTCGATCGGCTTATGCACCATGCCTTTCATACGCTGTTTGGTCATGTGAAATTGCTGAAAGTGAGGTTTCTTCCAGAAATTGTGATTCGATGACCAATTCTCACTAGATGGATAGAGTCTGCCTTTCTCCATCCGTGAGTTCCTAACTATGTGGATCTCAGACCTTCCATATTTGCCTTGAGGCGCATTATATGGAATGTAGCTTCTTTTGTACTTGGAATGGCCTTGCGAGAGATAGCTGGGTGATCTCTCGATATTGTTTACCCGGCCATTCTTCGTAGCTTTCCTATACCTTCCATTGCTGGTGTACAGGGACGGTTTATGAATAGCTACTCTGGTCTTTTCTATTGGTCCTTTATGACCTATATTTGGTTTGGGTTGAGATCCTCCATTTCTTGAAGTTCCCGAACCATTGGTCTGCTTATCTCTCGAGAGACTGTTCCGACGAAACCCGAGACCGGTTCTGTCATTTGCTGGTCTGTGATCATCCACCATTTTCTCCATAGCTTTGGAGGAATTAGTGTATGATGCTATGACCTTTCTAAGATTAAGCTCTCTGGTCTCTCGAGCTTTGCACTCTTCAGTCAGTAGGATTACTTTAGCTTCTAACTCACTTACTTTGAGAGTTAGCTCTGAATTCTCTTTCGAGACGTTCTTAAGCATATCTCTTTCAGCGGTTAGCTTGCTGTTTTCTTCCCTGATTTTGGCATGAGTGCTGTTAGCGATTTTGAGGTTCCTTCTGATCAATTCCATAGTCTCGAAGGGGTCCTCATCGCTTCTAAACGAAGAACATTGAGAAGTAGAAATAGAGCAGCGAGATGTGGAAGGGGAGGTTACCTCATTATTGATAGCCATCAAGCATTGATCCTCCTCTTCTGTAGTGTATAAGCAGATGAGCCCCCTCTCATCCTCTGAGCTGCTGCTGCTATCACTGGAGCTCGATGTCTCGGACTCCTCGATTGTCTTCTCGAGTTCCTCAGCAACAAGCGCCTTCCTGCGCAGGTGTGTTTTTGTTTCTCCCTTGAGGCTACCTTTGGCTGGCCTCTCTCTGGATTCCTCTTTTCTTCTGGAATCCTTGCCTTCCTGACCTTGATGCTTGCTTACTGGTGGGTAAGGGCATTCAGCCTTGAAGTGCCCTGGCCTCCTGCAGTTGTAGCATAGACCTTGATCTTCTTCCTCCATTCTTCTGGATGTGTATCTCTCATTTTTCCTTCTTGAGGAGGAAGGTGAACTTGTATTGCTTTCCGGTGTCTTCTTCATGAACTTCCTGAATTTTCTCATGAAGAAAGCAAACTGTTCGTCAGATAAAAAATCAGTGGGATTAGGATCTGACCTTGAGGAGGTGGTTGGTTGGTCCGCAACCAGTGCCACATTCCGTCTGTCCACCACGTCCTCATCTCTCGGAAACATCTCAAATTCGAAGGCTTTGAGATCTCTGAACAGTTGGTCGGTTGTGGTGTTCTTCAAATCCCTGTGATCACGCATTGTGATCACCTTCAATTCCCACTCCTTGGTAAGGCCTCGTAAGACCTTCAGGTTTAGCTCCTTTTGTGGAATCTCCTTCTCGAGATCACTGATCTCTATTGATAGCTTCATGAAACGAGATTCCATGCTTTCGATGCTTTCCCCTGGCTTCATCTTGAAGTCCTCGAACTTCTTCATGGCCACGGTGAGCTTGTTCTCCTTTTCCTGTTCGTCACCTTCACCAATTAACATCAAAGTATCCCATACCTCTTTCGTCGTTTTGCACTTTCTTACTTTTGGGAAGATGGTTTATTCTATAGCTCTGAAGAGAATATCCTTGGCAATGTTGTCCAGGTTATTTCTCTTCCTATCATCACTTGTCCATTCTTCCCTAGGTTTGGGGACATACTTTGGTGTATCCCTGGTTTGCTCAGCAGCCGTGTTTACCATCATGATCTTGACTGGTCCAGATGTTATAACTTCGGCCATCTCATCATGGAGGGCTGATAGATACGCAAGCATGCGTGTTTTCCAGTCATCGAACCTGCTAAGATCAAAGAGAAGATGTCTCGACAACATGCTATCTATATTAGAAAAATTATCTCGTGCTTTGAAAACTTTTAAAGGATTTTTCAAAGAAGGATCTCTAGGCAATATAAACAAAGGTTTATATCGATCAGAGAACTTGCTCTGATACCAATTGTTGGTCCCAAGGGGATGGGGTACAAGTCTAGAGGGGGGGGGGGTGAATAGACTTGTATAAGATTTTGCAAATCTTTTCAACCTCTCGTGTGTATTGAACTTAGGATGTTTAGGTTCGATACCTCACGAGGAGAAGACAAAGTTTTATGCGCAGCGGAAATGTTATCCCCTTTTAGTTAGCACGAGTTTGGGTTAGTTCGAGAGGTGTGTTTATATGCAGTGCAAGCGAGAGGTTAGCGAGAGATAAAAGCAGTAAGTAAATGCAAGAGAGATTTTTAAGTGGTTCGGCTAACCCGCCTACGTCCACTCTTCTTCCAGAAACTCCCTGGAAGGGTTGCACTAAAAACTTCCCTTTTTAGTACAATATCGAGCACTTGAGCTTTGATCACGAAGCCCGCCTCAAGCCTCAGGTTTTTCGCCCCGCTTCT
>NC_044929.1:10146636-10146869 GCF_003576645.1 Ipomoea triloba | reverse complement strand
TTTGGTTGTCACAGTTGAGTGTAACAAACTCCAATCTGACCAAAAGCTATCGTTGAATCAATTTCGATGTAGAGCAGCTTCGGTCACCTTCTAGATATGTGGCAGTTTAAGCTATGTAAGTCTCTCAAACACTAAGATGTGTTTTTCTCGCTGTATTGAATATCTGGATGATATTCCAAATTGAATGCTTGCACTTGAACGTTTGAATCAGACACCTCTTTAGAATTTCGAAT
>NC_044929.1:10075853-10143334 GCF_003576645.1 Ipomoea triloba | reverse complement strand
CTCTCGAACTCTGCTTATGTCTCGAGACTTAGTTGATGTCTCGCAGACCCTTATTCCTCCAGAGTTGTCCCGTGCCTTCTTCTGATTTGTCTATAGGATTACAACACGAGACTTCTAAGATGTTCAAACAAATTTACCTTGAGCTTAAATATTTTCCGAGTTGAGCTCAAAGTTACCCGGTTGTATTTTCGCTCTTGGTTTACTTGTCGAACTTACAGTGTTTTGCCTATGTATCGAGACTTGGGGATTTCTACTTAACAGTTGGTATCATCAAAACCTATTACATGATGTTCCTAACAATTTCCCCCTTTTTGATGATGCCAACACTTATACTTACTTTATATGGCTGATTTGATGGAAAGAATTAGCGTAGATTTTATTTTCAGCTCATATGGTAAGTTTGACAAATATTCTACTAAAGCATAAAATGAGCAAACTCACGCAACACCCCCAGCAAAAGATATATATTAAAATTAAGGGAATGTTTACATGATTGAGTTTAGTAGAAAGATTTAAACAAAAACAAATAAGATCAAGAACAACATAAACAGCAATAGACTGGAATAAGATGGAGTTTGGACCACGAGAGCTTACTTCTTGTTGGCTTTCCTCTTCTTGTTGATGGCTTCTCGTGTCTTGATGGGGTCTTTCGGATTTACCAGGCTTATGTATTCATCCGTAACATCTAGATGCCTGTAGTTCCTGTAAGCTTCCCCCACGAACTCACCATCAATTATTCCATCTTTCCACCAGGCAATGCATTCTTCTGGAAGTTTATGGCTGTTGGTAAACAACCTTCAACCATAATTTTGAACTTCCAACCGATTTTGGATAGGATAATCCGGTTTACGTAAGTTACGTACCCAAGCATGATAAACGTGATAAAACACATTCTAGTCTTAATATCCCCAATGCAATATACTTGTTGCAAAACAAGAGATACTAAAACATGTGTACGTTACTTACCCTTACATATATCAGATCAGCATTCGAATCATAGAACGCTTCACAGATTCGCATCTCTCGAGAGTTGGAAGTTTACAAAAAGACTATCGAGACATCTGTCGATCGAACTGATCTCTCGATGTATCTCTCGAACATTCCTATCTCTCGAGACACCCATGTTTCGCGAACTAATCTTTCAAATAAACTGACCTCTCGAGGTATCTCTCGATCATCCAAAATCAACTCCACCAAACTAAATAATACTTATAACTCCATAACTCCAAATATTATTTAAGCTTGCATGGTAGACATCTGAACCATTAATTTCCATTTACTATATAAATATCCAACAGCTTTTTCATTATGTTCTTCAACATTGTTGCATAAACCAATTGGTCTTAACTGTCTTACCGTTTCAGGAGATTGCACCTTAGGAATGAGAGTTATAACTATGTCGTTACAACTTTCTGGTAATGTGCCGTTGACAAAGAAATTCTAGGCGAATCGAATAATGCTCTCCCCCACAGATTTCCAGGCTTGTTGAAAGAAGACTGCGTGGTAGCCGTTTGGACCTAGAGCTTTGAAAGGGTCCATATCGAAAAGTGCTTGCTTTATTTCTATACTGGTGAATGGAGCATTAATTGCTTCCCATTCAGCTTGATCGAGGCGTGGAAACCATCCTAATAAATCACTTTGGTTTGGCCTCGTCGAGTCTTCAGTGTAAAGATGCATAAAAAAATTGCAGACATGTTTGATTAGTTCTTTCTGTTCCAGTATCCATACCCGGTACCCCATCATCGTCCTTCAGTTTCTCAATTGTGGATCCAGACTTCTTAACAGCTGTTGCGGCGTGGTAATACCTTGTGTTTCGATCACCTGAGATTATCCACTCTTCACGGGATCTCTAGAACCACAATAGTTCTTCTTGGAATAGTATTTCTTCTAGTTCCTTCTGTAGCTTTTTGTTTAGTTTCATCAGATTGGGTCTAACCTTGGTGGTAAGGCTTCGTTGTACACCTTCGATTCTTGCTAGGACCCTCTTTTTTATGTGGAATATGTTTCCAAATGTGAGCTGATTCCACTGTTGAAATTTGCTTGCTAGCTCACGCTTACTCTCTTCTATATTCAGATTAGAGTTCCAGTTGGAGTTGACGAACTGTGAAAATTCTGGGTGTGTCGCCCACGCTGCACTGAATCCAAAATTCTTGGTTGAACGGTGTTGTTGGGGTTGAGTAGTTCTGATAATGAGAGGAGCGTGGTTTGAACTAACAATAGGGAGGTGTTTAACCTGAGCTTCCGAAAATTTAGATCGCCATTCTGTGTTGCATAATGCGCGATCAAGCCTAGCTCCTTTGAATGTCGAAGAGTGCACTCCTCTACACCAAGTGAATTTATTGCCTAAGTATCCAATATCAATAAGTCCTTCTCTGAATATCCAATTAGCAAAACCTGTAGAACGAAGTGAAGAGAAACTGTTAGGATTGGACACTTCCTCCCTATTTAACACTGAATTGAAGTCTCCTACTATATGGCACGCTCCATGTAAATTCAACTTGTTCTGGGAAAGCTCAGAGAATAACTCCTTCCTGAGAGTGCAGTCTGGACTTCCGTATACAAGTATCAAGTTCTAGGTTTGTGAGTTTTGGTCAGTCACAGTTAATGCAACAAATTGGGGATGGGTGTAGATGATATACACTGAGATGGTTTCCATCCACATCACCCAAATCCCACCAGAGAAGCCAATGGCTTCTATTCTCAACCATTCATCGAAGCCAAAATTAATGTAGATATTGTCAGCATGACTTCCCAATACCTTTGGTTCGAAGAGACAAACAATATTAGGTTTGCAGTCGCGGATGTGTTGTTTGAAGGTACGGCGAAACGACGGTGATGCCGCCCCTTGGCAATTCCATGCAATTATGTTCATAAGGAAACAAACAAAAAATAAAAAAGAGAAAAGAAGTAGAGGCTCAGAAGAGCGCGCTCTTATCAGCAGCCAAAGCATTCTGGTCCCTTGGGCTGCCGATGTCCTCTATCATGTCTGTTGGGGTGTCGCAATCGAAGTAGTCCATTCCATCGTCTGTTATAGCTCTTAGCATGTAGAGGTTCGCAGCTGGTGGTGATTTTAGTCCCGGGTCTTTTGGACGATTGGGGACCATAGTTTTGGTAATTATTCGTCCCTTTGTTGATCCTCTAACGATAGTGTGTTCCTGCTCTGTGTGGAGTAGTCAATCTTCCTCCCCTTCCCCTCATGTTGTTGGTCCGGTTCGTTTTGATGTACTTGGGTTGGAAATTTGGTGATAGAGGATTGCTTGCTTGTTCCCCAGCTGCCATGTTCTGGGGAAGATAAACTTTAGGGTGCTGACTTGGATGATCATACGCAATCTTGCTAGTTGTATTCTCCTCCAATTGGTTTTCTTCGTCAAGATTGCCAGGAGAGCAAATCGCGAATTATACAGCTGGTTATTGTAGACAGTTGTTCCTTTCTTGTCCATCGAATTGGCCCCTTCATTCTTGTAAGGCGAAGACCTCCTGTTAGCTCCTCTCCCTTGCGTTATTTTCTCTTTCTTTGATACCAACATCCAGGAACCATATTTTTCTTTAGGAGGAATTCTTGCGACTGTTTTCTTGGTGAACAGGGGTGCTTCCAATTAGTTGTCTTGTTCCTGCTCTTTTCTTTCGTTTACCTCCATTTGGTTGGAACTGGAGGGGATAGATGACTCTGTTTCCTGGCCCCGTTGATTTTGTTTGTGGCCATATTTCCCACATTTAAAGCACACTAAGTGGATGCCTTCATATTCCACCGGGTAGACTTCCGGTTCAACATCGAACTTGGCCAATAATGGCTTTGTAATATCAAGTTCTATACAGATTCTTGCAAATTTCCCTCTGGAGGTGAGACTTGTTGTGTTATCCACTTTGATTGCTCTCCCAATCTTTCCACCTATACGCAGAAGTATGTCTTTGTCGAAATATTCGATCGGGAGGGTTGGCAATTGGATCCAAGCAAGAAGTTTCCCTGTTTTATTCGCATGGGGATTAAAATTTGGCTCCCACTCTTGCACCACCAAATAGTGGTCTAATATTATCCATGGTCCCTCGAATCTCGTAAAGTCGTAGTCCCTTTGAGCTTCAAATCTGGCTATATAGTAATTCTGATCGAAATCGATTAATTCCATCTGGCATTTCGTTTTCCACATTGCTTGTAGTCGCCAGAGAAGAAAGTTGTAACCGATCGATTTGCCAAGAAGCCGAATGATGAGAGAACGGCGCCAAGGCCGTCTAATTTCCTTTGCTTCCAAAATAGATCGAAAACATTCCAAAATCCTTCCTTTATTACTCGTTTTAGGCAGTTGCACCTTTAGATACAAAATACACAAATGAGTCTCAATTTCCTATTAAGAATTATGCAATTACTATAAAAAAACCAACTAAAATAGGGAGTGTAATGGTTCAGAATCAAAGACATCAACTCTCCCACACTAGAACTTTTGCTTGTTCTCAAGCAATTATCAAGGACAATCTATCTTCCAAGTAATGAGACTGATCATACTTCCTCAATGCACAACCAAGCAAACCACCAACCAACTCATGACAACTTACCATGCTTCAAGAATCATTTCAGAATCACAAATGAGTTTTCCTCTCAGGCCAATAACCGGGCACCAAAATTAAGGTAGATTAGGACCCTGTATGCACAAGTACTCAGTTGAGATTATGCAGAACTTGACTTAAGATGAGATCTCATAGACTTGCCCTTCATACTCCCAATAGATCAACTCTAAAACTGTATGCTAAGATCAAGTAGGTCTTTATTCGTCTTATAATGGGGCTAAGGGTGAGTGGCTAAACAAAGAAGGGGTATGGAAAATAAACAAAGGAGAAAATTTCACACCTATTCACAATTAAATCTAGAAGAGACACTTACAAGTATGGACAATGGAGCAAACTACAATTGAGAACACAAGAACACTCTAAAACAGTGAGGATAGACACAACTTATCTAGCAAAGTAAACCACTTGCACTTTTATTCATCTCTTTTTCTCTTTCCTTTCACAAACTTTTTCTTCACTTTTTTTTTTTCAACCAACATTTTTCTTTTCTTTTCTTGTTATTTTTTTTCTTTCTTTATTTTCTCTTTTTCAACCAATTTTCTGCTAACTAAACAACTTATTCCTTTCACCAAACCCCCACACTAAGACAAAGATACCAAGAACAATTCTAACAAAGATAAGCTCTAGAAAGAAATGTCTTCTAAACTAAAGAACAAATGCTACATTCTCTCTATGGGTGGATGGAAATATATGGCTAAAGGCTAAATGTTAATAACAGGTGTTAACACAAGAAAAACAATAACAATGAACGGGTTAAGTGCATAGCACTTATTAAACAAACACAAGGCTCAATGGGGACAACTAGGGAAAACGAATGTAAACATGGGTAGGTTTAAAGGATTGGGCTAACAACAATGGCCTAAATCACTTCAAAGCATGCAAATCCTAGACTTCACTATGAGAGCACTGAGACAAGCTATTGCGAATCAAATATCATCGGAATTCCACATAAGCCTTCACTAGCAATGATTAACTCACAGGATCAAAGAGTTAAGTTATTGGTTAACCCAACTATTGACAAGAGATAGATCAATCAAAAGCTCAACCTTGAATCATCAATGACAAGCTAGGCTACACAAGTACCACCAAAACAAACCACCAACTAACAAGAGGGAAGTGATGGACAATTTAATTATCCTTGCAAGTGCAAGAGCCATTGTAGTAATAGTGTGCAGAATGCAATGGTCGAACCCACGAGGAATTGATACAATGCAATTGAATAACTTGCAAATAATTAACTTGAACGCAATAAAGTAAAGTCGAAACTAATAAAATAACTTGGAAAAATAAAATAATTAAACAGAAGAAAGAATGAGATAGCAGACAATTTAGTAACTAACAGGAAAAACAAAGCTTTAGAAACATGAATCAACTACCATTACTAGTTTGCAAATTAGTTTAGCTTGCCAATCAAATTAAGGGCTTGCTCTAATTCTTATCTGACTAATCTATATGGCGTCCAGATTAAGTCACGTATTCTAACCGTTCATGTACTTAAGATACTTATTCGAATGATTAAAACCCATTAAACAAAGAAGAACTTACGGAATACCCGAGTTATGAACCAAATAAACAATTTAATAAGACAATCAAACTATTTATTCATTTACCTTCAGAGCACGGAATTATTATGCATGATCTTTACTCTAACAATTCCCTCAGATTAATCAAATTGCATTAAAGTTGACCACCATTAATACAATCAATTAGCAACAAAATCAAAGGATAAAAAATCAGTTTAATTGGCGAAGTAAGCATAAATCAACACAAAGATTTCATAGAAGTTTCATCAAAATCCTAGAATATGTGATTAGCAGGGCATCATCACAGTAATCAATTCACAAAGCAACATCTTTAAAAGACTATCACAAAGTGCACTAACAGTGATAATTAATAAAGACTAAAGAAAAAGAATGTGCCGAGACTCGAGAGATGTTTGCTGCTGCCGTGGAATTTTGCCGTGGCCACCACTGAGACTAGCACCACCCAGACCTCCGCAACTTCTGGAGTCTGCTGCCAATTGTCACCGAACCAGAATAATTAACGGCACGAGAAAGTCACACCGCAAAAGAGAACATCGCCGGTGCTGAACCGCAATCAGTCCGGGGTAAAATCAAGGATGATGAATGACGAACGTTGGCCTTCTTTTTATACTGCCCAACCCGCTCGGAAATCTCTCACTCTTAGCACCGGCTTCCGAAGTTTCGTCAATTGACGTCGGAAAAAAACTGCGCCTCTGATCTCTTCTTAAAAGATGCTTCGTCCTCGAAGCTAAAATTATTTTATAGAAATTTTGGTTATAAAACTCAAGTGGACAAGTTAGTTTGACACATATGTTTTTCATCACCGAGATATCAATTTTGAGTTTTTTTTTACCTGCAATTTCAATATGTCGCTATCATGAAAAGTACCCCGATCGGTCACTATTATCTTTTTACGAAATAACCATCCTTGAAGATCTCAATTAGCTTAAAGAGTATCAACGCGGTCACTGTCCTCTTTCTTTTTAAATTGATAGGTTGTCTTCGCTTATAAATTAAACCTTCGGTTTTGCCTTTCATTCTTCTACACTCCTGTTTGCATTGCCTTCTGAGTTCTCCTTGCTTTTAGACTAATTACTTAATTTAATCTTTCTCATCTTTCTAGAATGGCAAATCCTTCTTCTTCTTCTTCATCTCCTCACCAGATTGATTATTCTACTTCTGATAACTACTCTTCCTTTTGGGATGAGTTATACCTATTACCACTAAGGGATAGTGAACCTCTACTGAGTACGGACCTTACTCCTGTCCGAAATTTTGAGAACACTCCACCGGAATTTAACGAAACTATTAGTAAGCGTTTAACCTTTTTCAAGAATTCACATTTTAATATATAAGAGTGATGTTAACAGGTAGTTTTCTAATGCAGGTGTTGCAGCTACAAATGTTGTGGCTGTAGATCCAAGTACTACTATAATTATAGAGGAAAATAACACTACTAGTGCGGTAGATATAGCAAATAATGATGATGATGATGATGATGATGATAGGAGGAAAAAGAACAAGAAGAATGTATCGCGATCCTGCATTAATAAGTATGGAAGAGCTTTCTAGATGTTTTCATCTAACAATAACCCAAGCTGCAAAGGAACTACTGGTTGGGCAAACGACTTTTAAGAGAAGGTGTTGGGAATTAGTAATATCCTACTGGCCTAAACGAAAATTCATGAGTTCGGAAAGGTTATCTGGGAATATTAAGGTAATTTCTGTTTCTTTTTCAATTTGATATTATTGAAGGAGAAATAACAAATTGTTTTGTAGGAATTTGGCGATATCAAAGAGAATGCCGATGTAAGAGAAGTAAGAAAAGAGCTGGAAAATGAGAAGAAAATGTTGCTACAAAATCCAAACTTAGAAGTTGGGTGAGGCAACAAATAAACTCAGGGTCAAATGAAATAAAAATATTTTCAAAAAGAAAAGGTATGGAAACCCGACAGAGTTTTATTCCACTCTTCTTTCGAGTCCATTACAAGTTCCTCCACTCCCTGACATTCCCGAATTAGAACTTGAAGAAGTAGATTAAGTACTCAAGTTTCTAGAAGAGGACGTTCTACCTCCCAACAATACTACACAAAAATAATTTGATTCCTACGTATCACTATTGATGGATTCACAATCAAAGAAAATAATTGTGGAATAATTATGCAATGCCGCACATGCTCACCGCGGTTCTCCAAAATCTTAAATTCCTAGTCAATTTTATTTCCTATATTCCAACTTTCATAACCACAGGCTCCAATTTTCCAAAATTTCATAACCTAAGCTCTTGTCCAAAATTTCACAATCTAAACTTTAATACAACTTGCAACAAAACTTAATCAGTTCTATTTCCTATATCCAGGGTTTCGTAACTTACACCTTGACACCACCTTGTAACGGAGTGTAACCAATTTTATTACCCATAGAAAAGATCTCATAACCTAAGCTCTTATACGAACTGGTAACACCCCCATTTCCACAACACAAAAAATACGGTAAATTTTTGTAATACAAATACCAATACTATTGCGGAAGCATACACCTTCTTACCAAACCAATGGAAACGGAGTTGTTACCGCCACATTCAAGTATATCTCTTATACTTGAATGCACATGCTAAGTACCAACTTAGTTACCACCACCCAATTGTAATTATACAACATGTAATTTCTAATTACTTTGTAACAACCTTTAAGCCATTATATTGATTTGCTCTCATGTCCACATGCCATGCCAATTATGCCTGCAAAAGAACTAAGGGAGAAACAAAGTTAGCATTACAGCTGGTAAGACTTATTCCACCTAGTAACACATTTTACACATAGCACTTAGCACCATAGAGCACATAATTCCACATTAAACCCCTTAATCATAAAATTATTCAATTATGTCATTCATTCATATTTAACAACCAATCACCAACTCAACCACATAGTAGTAATCATAGTTCATAATTTTCCAAAATATTCCCATAAGATTTGTACTTCACACCAAAATCCATATTTCTTATCCATCATAACATTCCACACCTTAAAGAAAATTTAGTCAAACTTATATAAATATATAACTTCAGTGAAATGGTTTTACTCAACACCAAGTCTTAATAATTTATAAGTGGAGGTATCCCAATCATCGTAACAATGGGTCAAGTAAGACACGAATTCCATCGCAACAAAGTCCTAGTGAACGATGCTTCTCACACAGCCGCCACCTCCGCATCCAGCGAAATCTTACCCATCACACTCTCAAGTGTGGAAATACCAATGGGCTAAGTAAGGCAGGAGCTAAGTCCTAGTGAACGGTGCTTCCCACACAATTGCCACCTCATCATATAGCGGAACCTTACCAAATCACACTACCAAGAGACTTAATCCTTAAGTATGCATAACCCCAAAGGGTTTCCTAGCCTAGTAAGTAGAAAAAGCTCCAAAAGAGTCTGTGGGATTAACTACCTGACTCACACCGACATGTAAAGTAGACTTCAAACCAATTGCTAGGGATTCGTAGCCCGGCCCTCACCGGGACGTTACAATATCCAAGGTACATATCCTCCAAGACCAAGAAAATATTTTTATTCATATATGGTAACTTTCTTTCCAAAATCTCATATATTTTTTCAAAGGAAAATCATAACCACCAACAATCACTATTTTCGAAAAATTTCTTGTACTCAAAGTACTTATATGTATGTGTATATCTGTACACCAAAATTATTTATTCCAAAAATCTCACACATTTACACTTATCCAAGTGTACACAAAATTTATAATTTCTCCAAATACACCACTCAGTATGCCATTTACCAAATATCTTGTAATCACACCAATACTTTCATACTTAAATAATTTGTAACTATAAATCACCATTTTTCCACAACATCATTTCTCCACCATATACACATACAACCTTTAATACAAAGATAATTTATACAAACCACAACAACCAATTGATCACCTTTTTTTCCCCAAATTTCCAACTTGTACTCAAAATATACATATATATTATTTTTACACCAAGATCATTTATTATAAAATTTCACATATCCAACATCTTAATATATTACTTTAAACATAATAATTTCCAAAATATTTATTTCAAGCATTTGTAAACCATATAGAAATATTAATATATTTGTAAGGAAGTATAATAAATATTTTTGGGGTAAATAATTTTGGTGAACATAAACACTTACATACTTGGGATGAAATTCAATATAATTACCAATACCATATCTTTGAAAATATAGATATCATACTGACATCCACACATCATAAAAATATTTATACACCAAGTAAAATGCCTTTATAATTTATATGAAAAAAATATTTGGGGTAAATAAATAATTTTGGTGAACATAAATCTTACTAAAGTATTAATAACAAGTTGTCAACAAGGTTTAATTTGAACCAAATTGCCTACATTTTTCCTTCCTTCCTTCCTACCTTTATCTTTCTATGTAGTAAATTATCATAATGAGTGAAACATTATTAGAGACAAGGGATACCTGAAGATAAGATCCTAATTAAGAGATATTATATTTAATAACACACCACTTGGAAGAATAAGATACCACTGACTTCAATGTCATTTTTGACTGTCATACATTTCGTTAGTGTATTAGTAGTCTCCATGATGCGAAAATACCACTTCATCATCATACTAATTCCATCCTTAATTATTAATTCCATCATTTTACTACTTTTACTAATCTTCATTATTATAATTCCATCAATATGTCATCATTTTCTATCATAAACACTTACTCCATAATATCCCATCCAATCTCGTATATACACTTACTCCATAATATCCCTTCTAATTTCTTCATTTACTCCAAAAGAATAAATAGAACCATATATATAATTGTATACAAACTATGGAGTAGGAAAGTATAAGATGATTCTCAAAATATTTTTTTGGGAGGTTAAATTATATAATAAAATAATTCAATAATACACTAATATGATTTTAGATCATAAAAATAATTTTAGAAGTATTATTGTCAAAATAATATTGTTGAAAATATTTTTAGTAATAAAATATTGTTTGTAAAATTTTCGGGTGTTATAGTATTGCCTATCTTGATGTTATTCTTATGATTATTGCAAAAGAGGGGTAAACCCCAATCTAGGGTTCTTGTTCTTTTGAGATGTTCTTGTGTTCATGAGTGTGTCCACACTTTGTTAATGAATTTCTAGTATGTTCAGAACAAATCCTCATATTTCTAGTATATTCAGAACAAATCCTCATATGAGAGCTAAAGAACTACATAATTAATACAGAGAAAACTTTCATGATTTTTTGATTCCATATATTAAGCTTTTGTTGTATAAAAATGGCTTTAATCAACATATAAATCGCCATAGAGCAATAACACTAACATTATGTATAATGGGAATACTTACTGCACTAGAATCGATGTCACTGTCAAACTCATTCAAGTTTGAAATTGATTATTTGATGTTGAAGTCACCAACTACATCTAATTGGTCAACATCTGTTGTGACTTCATAAACCTTATGGATTATTGAAGCAAACGTAGGAGACGATGGAGTGACAACAATTGATTGAGCCTCACCAACCAAGATCTTTGATTCCTAAGACATTTAATTGGCCCGTACTACTTGCCTCTTCAATCGATTCCATCACAATTAGTGTAGTGGTAGCTCCTGCTTAATAACAACATTGTTTCTGGTTCAATCCCCCTTGTTTTGTCCCTTTTCTATCACTTTTTTGATATATTTTCAGCATTCAATTTGTACAAATAATGGATACTCATTCTTCTGACACTATCAATTTATGTTTGCAACTCATAGAACAAAGTAAGCTCCTTTAAATCACTACAAGAAAAATACACATATACAACACTAAAAACCGTTGTCTTTTGTGTAAAGATAACAATTTTGGACAAAATCATTATCTTTGATATAACACTTTTATCAAAGACAACGGTTTTTACCAAACCGTTGTCTTTAGTGTGTTGTCTTTGTGCATTTTGTCAAAAGACAACACCGCAAAGACAACGTCTTTTAAAAACCGTTGTCGTTAGTGCGTTGTCTTTAAGTGCACTTGAATACACAACACTACAAAGTTGTCTTTGCATGCATTTTTTTTAAAACAACGATTTTATTTAACCATTGTTGTTTGTTTGTTGTCTTTAAGCACACTTGAATAGACAACACCTCAAAGATAACGATTTATTAAAACTGTTTTCTTTGTGCACCCGTTGTCTTTGCGCGTTAATTTTATTTTTAACGACAATAATTTTATTTAGCCGTTGTCGTTGGTGTGTTGTTATTAAGTGCATTTTAATACACAACACTTCAAAGACAATAGTTTTATAAAACCGTTGTCTTTATGCATTGCGTTTTTTTTAAAATTTTGACAACTGTTTTATTTAACCGTTGTCGTTGGTGTGTTGTCTTTAAGCGCATTTGAATACATAACACTACAAAGACAATGGCTTTTTAAAACCGTTGTCTTTGCGTGTTATTCTTTAAAAAATGACAACGGTTTTATTCAACCGTTGTCGTTTGTGTGTTGTCTTTAAGAATATTTGAATAGACAACACTTCAAAGACAACGGTTTATTAAAACCGTTGTCTTTGTGCACTCATTTTTTATTTAGACAATGATTTTATTTAACCGTTGTCGTTGGTGTGTTGTCTTTAAGTGAACTTGAATACACAACACTACAAAGACCGATTTTTTAAACTCGTTGCCTTTACGAGTTTTTATTAAATAAAAAACAACAGTTTTATTTAACCGTTGTCGTTTATCTATTATTTTTAAGCACATTTGAATAGACAACACTTCAAAGACATCGGTTTATTAAAATCGTTGTCTTTCTGCACACGTTTTTTATTTAGACAACGATTTTATTTAACTATTGTCGTCCGTTGTCGTACACAACACTACAATGACAATGGTTTTTAAAATCATTATCTATGTACATTTTGTTTTTATAAAAGACAACGGTTTTATTTAATCGTTGTCGTTTGTGTGTTGTCTTGAAATAAAATAAATAAAGGTTGTTACCTACAAATTAAAAATTGAACCCAAAATCTTTCTTAAACCACATACACCCTTATCCACCAAGCCACTACATTAATTAATGCATTTATTCCTACATTTGTGGGTAAGCTGTTAGAAACCCTAAAGCAAAATATAAAAACAATGCGCTACCAAGGAAAATTGAACCTGCAACCTGATGTTGCGAATTTAGTGGTGAGGGTGTGAAGGTGAAGGTGGTAAAATGAAGAGTCAAGACTCCCCGAGTGTCGTGTCTCTCAAGGATGGCGAATGGGAACCGAATACGTGTTGGCATTTAGGAGGTTGAAAGGTAAGAGTTGCAAGAATCGTAAGGAGTAGTTTTGTTCATTGGTGTGGTTTGAAAGGAAAGGTTGGGATAGAAAATACAAAAGGTAAAAGAAGGGGGTGCATGCCAATGCTAAGCCAAAGGATTGATTATCGTTGGTAACTTGGAATTGGGTTTCGGGATTGAACTAGGGAGTCACGGTATTGGTACCGAGTGGCGTCACACTCAGACTCTCAATCCTCATTCGGTTGAGGCATTTTATTGAACACCTTGCCTACGACTCCTCTCGGATCTCGTCCTTTCGGATTAAGAGCGGAGATATAGATGAGTTGGGCTCATGAGAGGCCGCTATCGCGCACTCTCTCACTTCCACTCGGTTCACTAACTATCCCGGCCGGAAATAGAAGCAAAGTTTGAACAACATCATCCATACAAACATCAATCGTACTCCCACAATACTCAAGATCATAAGATAAAGTATAAGCATCAATCCATAGGATAACAAGGGCACACACACCCAAACTACTCTACTCAAGAAGCAAAGCAAAAATATAAAAGATCAAACTCTATAATAAAGAAGAGTATTGCCTAAAGGAAGCTTTAAATCTACATCATCTTCTTCATTCTAATCTACTCTAATCTAAGGAGTATTTGTCTTCCTCCCCAAAGGGGGAAGAATTTGGAAAAGAAAACTAAGATCTAGAATTATTGGGTGCCTCCTCTCTACCTACTTACTTCAAAAGGTCTGAAATAATGAGTCTTATATAGGGGGAACAAAATAGGGGCAAGATGGTCAAATTTTCCCGCAGCATAGTCTAGGGCTGATTCAGGGTTCTCGACGCGTCGAGATAGGGGCTCGACGCGTCGAGCCCTGAAGAAATCTTTTCCGCGATCTTCTACACGCGTGGTGGCGGTCGTGGGGAGCTACTGGAATATTTCCACGCCCCTCCACACGCGTGTGAGGCTGCGTGGGAGGCTCCTGCTTCCCGGTTTCTTCATTTTCTGCTCAGTTTTGGCCTTAAGTCCTCCTTTTGGCTGTAGAATACCTTAAAAACATCTTCCATACTCTCGTTAGAAGTTTTGGTCACATCTGAGTCTAAACGCATGATATTCTTATGAAATGGGTAATAAACTCTACAATTCTAGCCCGTAAATGACCCTTAAAATAGGTTATTCTTAGTGCTTATCAAAGTTTCCACACTTAGATCTTGCTTGTTCTCAAGCAAGCACACTTTCCTAAACTCTAATCATATAAGCACCAAGGATAGTCCGTTCTCTCATTGTCAATTGATCAAGCGATGTGTAGGTGTTCGGAGTTGAGTGGGTGAAATCCCCTACACTATCTACCAA
This sequence comes from Ipomoea triloba, assembly GCF_003576645.1. Classification (NCBI taxonomy): domain Eukaryota; kingdom Viridiplantae; phylum Streptophyta; class Magnoliopsida; order Solanales; family Convolvulaceae; genus Ipomoea; species Ipomoea triloba. Next base: position 10,128,587 of record NC_044929.1, on the reverse strand, counting down.
GACCACTAAACTCACGCCGACCAAACGTAAGAAATATGCTAAGGAAGTTAAGTCTTAGGAGATGGATATAACATAAAAAGTTTTGTTTACACCTTTCAAGCATGCAAAAGACAAAAGGGTTTCACCTTGTATTTTCTAGGGGCCTCCAGCCGATCCGACTAGTGGGAACGATGCTCACCGCCTAGCCAATTTCCATCCTAACGCCAAAGGCCCTTTACGTTAATATAAGTGAGGGCAGGGACATGGACCGCTCATCGCCATGGCTTGGGCGATCACTCTATTTTCTCACTTCCTAGGATAACGTCATCAAGCGACCCGACTTCACATGGAGCCCCATGCTTTTTCGAAGACAGTGCAATGGGTGCCTGAATCCTAGCGAAGTGGCTCACCTCCTCTGTATTTTTCTCATCTTTCAGGATCTCTTCGGGGTAATCGACTTCACATGGATCTCCATGCTTTTTTCGAAGATGGTGCAATGGTTACCCCGTATCCAGACTAGATGGCTCACCTCTATTTTATCTCTAGGAGTGACCTTTACCTTTTTCTTTTCACCATGTCAACCCCTCATGCCTTTTTCTAGGGAATAGGGATTTTTCTCTCTAAGCTCACTTAGGCTCACCTTTTGCCCCATGTCCTGCTAAGATTAATTCAATTTTCGGGCTTCGCAATTTTTATCTTTCTAAAACTCAAGGGGTTCACACTCCCACTTCGAAATATCCCTGACTGAGGTCCAAACAAAATACAAGGTGAAGAACATGCAAGCACACATAAAAATTTTCAATTTTTGGGTCAAATTGTGTAAATTGGTGCAAAGTGTAACTTCCAAAGCATATTTAAAACATTCGTATTTGGCACAAGGTTAGGAGTCCTCCTAGATAGTATTGGCAATGACACGCCCTCTAGTTCCTATACCTTATCACTCAATTAATCAACTATTTCAAGAAACATAAATCCTTTCCACAGTTAAAAGTGAACATCGTCCTCGATGTTTCCATTAGGAATAGAGGAAAAAGGATTAGGGTCTTAAAAGATTGTGCATTAAAGCATCTTTTCACACTTAAAAAGTGTGCTCTGGGCTTGAAATAAGTTTTCTAAGAATACTATACCCATTATAACAAAATCATGCAACTCATCATTTGTGAACCAAGAAAAATTTGCTCATAAAAATTGGAAAAAAAGTTAGAATGATATACCATGCAATGCGTCTACAGCCTTATCTTCAACTTACTGTCCGTCTATTTCTTTAAGATTGTCAGCTCGTCGTCTCTTCGCCTTTGGTAGTAGTAAATCTATGCCTCCGAAATGTTTATCCCGCATTTGTTAGCTCAAACGGGTGCATAGAAAAAACTTAAAACAACTAAACAAAATAATAGCCGTAAAAATAAGATTTTGCTTAAAGATTGGGATTATTGGTACGGTCAGACCTGGGAGACTTAGGAAAATTGGATGAAAAGAAAATAATGCACGAAAATCTTGTCAGGATCTGTCCACGCGAACTCACACGCGTGGTGGTCCACGTGGATCAGCACTGGAAAGTTTCCACGCCTGTCACCACGCGTGTGAGCAGGCGTGGGCAGCAGTGCTGATCACTTTCTTCGTCTCCTGGCTTTTGCCTTCCACTTTTGATCCGATTTAGCTCATTAGTCATGGCTTAGCACCAAAATCACCTGCAATGTTAGCTCAAGCAAGGCTATTCTAAAAAGAAAATTGCTAATAAACGAAGGAAAATAAAAAGTAAACAAGAAATAAAGTTCTAATCTAAGGATAACGTTGGGATTGCCTCCCAAGTGCGCCATGGTTTAACGTCTTCTGGCCAGACGTTGTGTGTTCTATCCTTCGAAGCACATAGATTTTGGGACCTTACCAAGCGTCCCGTGAACCTTTGCTTCAAGGAATGTCCCAAGATGGGTAACATCCTTGAATACGCACATAAATAAAGGAAGAACAACATGCATGATTGGAAGAATTTTAGCATCAAACACCCTCCTTAACTCTTCTAGGATGGTGTTCACTTTCTTTTCTTTTTCCTCTCTTCCCCCCTAAAGATCTTTTCATTTGCTTCAAACCATATCTCCTCACTCCCTTCCTCAATCTTGAGTGTGGTTAGATCTCTCCACTCAACTTTCTCCATAAGATCAAACGTGAAAGTCCTATCATTTCCTACCATCTCTTCCTCACACTCCTTCTCTTCATCACTCCACTCTATTTGATTAGAAAAATCACTCACACTCTCACACGAATAGAATGAAGCATCATCCCCTTCACTCACCAACTCACTCTCACCCAAGACAAAAGATTCATCTTTTGAAAAGTTAAAGTAATCATAAGCAGTAGCAAACAAGATAGAATCCTTACAATCACTAATCAACATATCAAAATTTTCCATGGAATCATCCTCCCGAAATTTAAAGCAATCATAATCACATGTAGTGGAAATATTAATGCGAAGGGAGTCATCCACACACGTGTCAAGGGTGTTTTCAATAAGAGCACAAGGATTTTCAAGCATATTAGCACAAGAAAGATTAGGAATTTTACCATATTTCGGCTCTTTATCTTCCCACACTACCTTGATGTCTTCACCCTCACTCTCCATCTCTACCTCCTTTTGATTTTCGAATTTGAAAATTGGAACTTCTTCAAGCACCGGGGCATAGCAATCTACGTTCTCTTCAACATCCACCTCTTTGCTAGCATTTTCTTTTTCAACCTCTTGTACAATCCTTGGATGGGCTTCCAAAGTGGGGATGTCATCTATGATGGTGGAGTTGGCTCGAGACTCATTCATTTTCATAAGCTCCTCCATCATGGATAGCATCTTCGTTTCGACCTCTTCTAATGGAAGTCCTTCCTCCCGGAGGGTAGCGACATAGTCTTTTAGTTCGCTCTTGATTTCGGCTTTTAGTTTAGCCGTATCCTCCTTGGCCATCCTCGCGAACGCTTCTATTTTTGCCTTTAGAATTTCAATTCCGTTCGTGGCCGGTGGGATATAATTACAAGGATTGGGTTGGGTATTATATGGGAAAGAAGGTTGTGTTTCAAAGAAATGGGTAGTATTGTTTTCTTGGTGAGATTGTGATGGAGGTAGGTAGTGGGTGTTTAGGTGGGAAGTAGGGAATAAATTTGACTTGGGAGTATAGCTTGGGTCGATTTGTTTCATCATTTGCACAAGCTTACTCTCTATGTTTTGGGATATTTCTTTGGAGCTTAATGAGTCAATTTCTTGAAATTTGGGTGATTGTGAAGGGTAATTTTCTTGGAAATGTGGAGGTGGTGTTTCATATGGATGTGGGTGATGATTGGGTGTATGAAATGGATAGTGGTATGGGGGTGGTAAGTGGTGGTGTGGAAATGGGTAAGGGTATGGAGGTGGGTAGTGGTATGTTGGTGGAGGATAAGCATATGTAGAATGGGGGTAATAGGGATATGGTTGGGGTGGAGGATTTCTATAGGATTGTCCTCCATGATGTGGGTAACCATGGGGATTCATTTTAGCACTTATTGGCAAGCTTCAAGTGATTTGATAAAGAAAATTTCCTGCACAAAGCTTAGCCAACAACAATATTTTGCAACTAAAAGTAGTTGCAAGTGAGCACAAGATATACAAGGCAATTTAAGCTCACTTCTCAAATAAGTAACAAAAATAAGAAAACAATATAAACAAAAAGAAAGAAATTCAAGAAGTCTTACAAATCTACTTCAAAAATGTCAACAAAACTCAAGAACTGTTTGCCATCCCCGGCAACGGCGCCATTTTGATGCTGTGAATTTAGTGGTGAGGGTGTGAACGTGAAGGTGGTAAAACGAAGAGTCAAAACTCCCCGAGTGTCGTGTCTCTCAAGGATGGCGAATGGGAATCGAATACGTGTTGACATTTAGGAGGTTGAAAGGTAAGAGTTGCAAGAATCGTAAGGAGTGGTTTTGTTCATTGGTGTGGTTTGAAAGGAAAGGTTGGGATAGAAAATATAAAAGGTAAAAGAAGGGGGTGCATGCCAATGCTAAGCCAAAGGATTGATTATCGTTGGTAACTTGGAATTGGGTTTCGGGATTGAACTAGGGAGTCACGGTATTGGTACCGAGTGGCGTCACACTTAGACTCTCAATCCTCATTTGGTTGAGGCATTTTATCGAACACCTTGTCTACCACTCCTCTCGGATCTCGTCCTTTCGGACTAAGAGCGGAGATATAGATGAGTTGGGCTCGTGAGAGGCCGCTATCGCGCACTCTCTCACTTCCACTCGGTTCACTAACTATCCCGGCCGAAAATAGAAGCAAAGTTTGAACAACATCATCCATACAAACATCAATCATACTCCCACAATACTCAAGATCATAAGATAAGGTATAAGCATCAATCCATAGGATAACAAGGGCACACACACCCAAACTACTCTACTCTAACATAGAAAGCATTAAATCAACAAAAGAAGCAAAGTAATAATATAAAAGATCAAACTTTATAATAAAGAAGAGTATTACCTAAAGGAAGCTTTAAATCTACATCATCTTCTTCATCCTAATCTACTCTAATCTAAGGAGTATTTGTCTTCCTCCCCAAAGGGGGAAGAATTTGGAAAAGAAAACTAAGATCTAGAATTATTGGGTGCCTCCTCTCTACCTACTTACTTCAAAAGGTCTGAAATAATGAGCCTTATATAGGGGGAACAAAATAGGGGCAAGATGGTCAAATTTTCCCGCAGCATAGTCTAGGGCTGATTCAGGGTTCTCGACGCGTCGAGACAGGGGCTCGACGCGTCGAGCCCTGAAGAAATCTTTTCCGCGATCTTCTACACGCGTGGTGGCGGTCGTGGGGAGCTACTGGAATGTTTCCACGCCCCTCCACACGCGTGTGAGGCTGCGTGGGAGGCTCCTGCTTCACGGTTACCTCATTTTCTGCTCAGTTTTGGCCTTAAGTCCTCCTTTTGGCTATAGAATACCTTAAAAACATCTTCCATACTCTCGTTAGAAGTTTTGGTCACATCTGAGTCTAAACGCATGATATTCTTATGAAATGGGTAATAAACTCTACAATTCTAGCCCGTAAATGACCCTTAAAATAGGCTATTCTTGGTGCTTTTCACAACCTCTCACATAACACATGCAAACTAAACCACCAAACAACTTAATCACTTCTTTACTAAAACAACGGTTAAAAAGTGTTGTCTATGCATGTGACTTTAAACAACACTGGTACAAAAAAGCACATAAGCTACACCTGTATAGGTGTAGCGTATGGAAGTGACTGTAAAAGTATATGTTTTCCGCTACACCCATTGAACGGGTGTAACTGAAAGCATGGAATAATAATTAGTTTGTAATTAAAAAGTATCCAACGAGTGCCGCGAATACGTCATATTATATATATATATATATATATATATATATATGTTAACAAAAGTGCACTATTGATTAAAACTACAACTCAGAAAGAGAAAGCTACTGTATTGATTTCGAGAACTCAAATTCTGGTTCAAAAACCAAAACAATTAGAAATACTACAATTAATCCAACAATTAGCAATTAATACACACAGATTTCAACCAAATCCTTCACATTCAGCTCACAATCCTCTTATGCCACCTTCTGCCCCCTTCATCTTCCTTCAAAAGCCTCAACTGTTCAGCCCAATACTCCACTTTTTTCCTAAAAAGAGAAGGAAGAGGTAAAAGTTATCTCCTTAGAGATATAAACGATGAAAAAAGAAGTCCACTAAACAGTCATCAGATTGTCAGAATATTGCAAGCAAACTAAAGAAATACTTGTATATTTCTACCTTAAAAGCACAACCATCGTTTTCAAACTTCTTGTGTTTGCTTTCTTTTTCATATCAATAAGTTCAGGAACATCACCCATATGCTTTTTGGATTACACACATAGAAGATTCCTAAACAATGTAGATGAATTCCATAACTAGGAAAGGACATGCATCTCCATATAGAGATTTATCAAAGCAGAAGAAAAGGCGATCAACTCCCAATGCTGAAAGGTTTGCAAAGAGGATCAGTAATTACTCTATCTCCAGCCACATAGATCTGAATCACAATATATGGAATTATGGATGCTGATAAAATAGCAAATTCTATTTTCTAAATGATGTTACAGTAATAAAGTAGAGGGGGAATCCCACTCTAAAAGAGTTCTTAAACTATAAGACAATTGATATGGTCAATTGAAGATTTGAAGTCATCATTACCATGTTCTCAGCATGATATGGATATGTTGATTCCAGTAACAATGCAATAACTACAAGATCTGCTTCAGTTTGATGATTAGAGATAAAAATTACATTTTCACCCTGACAATAAGGAAAATAAAGAGTAAGTAGGTGATTTTTCCGAAGAAATATTTAATTGTTTAGATCCCCAGAAAAAAAAAACCAGAGACTAAGATAGCAAGACCGAGTGATCAGCATTACAGATAATATGAATAGCAACATTGACTGGATTGAAATAGGCCTTTTTGTAGTGGTGATGTAGGGATGGTATATAAGGTTAAAACGAAGAGATAAACTCCACGAGTATCGATCTCGAAGGAAGGAAGTCGGAAGATTACTTAGCGTTATTTGAAAGGATGCAAAGTGATTCACAAGAGGATGTAATTGTGCACAAATGAAAATCAATTGTTGTTGGGAAAATCTATCAACTAAAGATAACAAGTAATGAAACAATCAAATGAATGAAACAAGGGAATGAATCATGCTTGGTTGTGATGCCTCATCGTGTGTCTATATCAAGGGAATATTGATTCACCTAAATTGGTTATTCAAGGGTGTTTGATCTCAATTCCTTTCCACAAGTAGTGTACTAGGGCTCTCTGGCTTAGGAGTGCTTATTAGGCAACCAAAAGCATTAGAGGCATTTCATCGAACACTTAGACTCCAACACCTTCCTACTAATCTAACATTAGATCTACATAGGAATTCAAGATTGTAAGGAGCTAGCCTCAACACTAATCACTAACATGCTTAGATTAAGGGATTAAGGCCTTAATCTTCCAAGAGATTTGCCAAAAGCTCTTAGAATCAAATCAACACTACAATCAAGCGACAAGAATAAGGAATCCAAATATAGCAATCAACTTCCACAATAGAGAATTAAAGATCAACACTAGGAATCCCAACTTTACTCAATTCAATCCCTCTAAAGAAATTAGCTACTCATCTTATGAATTAAAATCACAAAACCTAATTGCATTTAAGGAATGTAAATTGCAATCAAAATTGAAATAGAAACTAGAATTGAAATGAAGATTACCTAGGAGAATCTAATTACAAACTTCAATGTAGAATTATTCTTCAAACTTGAATCAATTGATGAAAGTCTTCTAGGATCTCCTCTTTCTCTCTCTACAAAGCTCTCTAAATTAAACTACTAATCTAAAATTATGATCTGAAAAATTATGAATCTCCCTCTAAAAATTTCCTAACTAAGTCTTTAAATAGCCTTCCCAAAATCGCCGCTATCATTATTTGCTCTGCACCTCCAGTCCACGCGGGCTCCACGCGTGGAGGCCCGACGTGGATCAACACTGGAAATTGTCTATGCCAGCTCCACACGTGGAGTGGTGTCTGGCTTTCCCCGGGCTTTCTTCCTCGCTTCGTTTTGCTTGTTAAGTCCTCGTGCCTTGCCAATTGGTTCCCAGGACCTATAAAAACACTCAAATACATCAAAGATATAGTTTTGCAATAGTCCTATGTATTAGAGCACAAAAACGCAATAAATAATTCATAAAAGGATGCTAAATTCTACTAAATAACCCCAACTTAGACCCTTGATTCTAGTTATCTTGGGTGCTTATCAAAGTTTCCACACTTTACTTTGTTTGTCCACAAGCAAACCATTTCAAACCATAAGCACATAAGAACCAAAGATAACTAGGATTGCTCAATTGGCAAATCGGTCAATCAACAAATGAATGTAAAAGCTATCGGAGAGGGGGAAATCCCTCATGCTATCTACAAAGAGTGTTAGCTAGATGTCATACAACTCAAAAAATATTCTTGGGAAGTAAAAACCCTTTAAAGATAGATATTTAAGCATCTGGGACACACCTCTCACACCACTTTCAAGCATGCAAACCAAATTTAAATTCACCTCCTATTTAGCTAGGGCCTTAAAGCCGATCCCACTAGTGGGAACGATGTACACCAATCAATCAACCCTTCCAACCAAAACGCCAAAGCGTTGTGCATAAAAATAAATGAGGGTGGGGGCATGGACCTCTCACTGCCAATGGCTTGGGGCGGTCCCTCTTTCTTCTCACTTCCTAGGGTAACGTCATCGGGCACCCGACTTCACATGGATCTCCATGCTTTTTCGAAGGTCGATACAATGGGAACCTGAACCCTAGCGAAGCGTCTCACCTCCTCTCTTGTTTTCTCATCTCCTAGGATTATTTCATTTGGACAATCGACTCAACATAGAGCTCTATGCTTGTTCGAAGACGGTGCAATGGTTTCCCAATCCTAGCAAGATGGCTTCCCTCTGTTTTTGCCTCTAGGAGTTGCTTTTTGCCTTTTCAACTCTTTCACCATGCAACCCCTCTTGCCTTTTTCTTTAGGATTAGGGATTTTTCACTCTAATGCTCACCAATAGGCTCACCTTTTGCCCCATGCCCTACCAAGGTTAGTTCAATTCCAGGCTTCGCTTACAATATCTTTCTCAAATTAAGAGGTGTACACTCCCACTTCGAGTGATCCTTGACTAAGGTCCCAACAAAATAAGAGGTGAACATCATGCAAGCATGCAAGAATGTAAACCTACTTTGTTATAAACACTCTCATGGGTGCAAAAAGGTAACTTCCCAAAGATATTTCAAGAATAACAATTTTATTGGCATCTAGTCAAAACTCTCCCTAGATAGCACAAACAATGACTCGCTCTCCAAATGGCAAGCACACCCATTCATCATGACTACAGGACCAATATAAGCAATCAAACAATTAAGCACAAGGTACGTTCTTTTCACACTTTAAACCAAACATCGTCCTCGATGTTGCTTTGAGGACTAAGTGGAATAAAGGAGCACAGGTCTAAACAATCTAACAACACAACCATAACGACCCATTTTCCACACTTTAGAAGTGTCTATGGGGTATGGGGTTACAACAAATATAGTCCTTTTGTGAAACATAGAATTGCATGCTCATCATTTGAGTAAAGTACTATGCAAAACTACACAAATTTCCACACTTTGAAATTGAAAACGGGGCATCAAATGTAAAAGGGATAAGAGGTTACAACCAAGTATGCATCCCTTTTTCCACACTTTAGCTTTCAACAATGAATGGACTCCGTTATCAATGCTACAAACATCAATGGTTAGCAAAAAAACATTTAAGGTGCAATAGGAAAGCTATTGAATTATTCTTATTCTCTCTCCTTTTTTTTTCTACCTTTCCCCCTTTTTTCTCTTTTTTTTTTTTTTTCATTTTCAATAAAGCATGGAGTGCCTGCCAAGAGCGAGGGTATTTTGTGTGGGAGAAGAAGCAAGAAAATGGAGTTTGTGGGTGTTTGGGCGTGGTTCGGCCGAGGGTATTTTATTCCTGCTGGATTGCCTGTCCACGTGGATACCACGCGTGGAGGCACGTGGACCAGCACTGGATTTTGTCCAAGCGGATGCCACGCGTGGAGGTTCCATGTGGACCAGCACTGGAATTTGTCCACGTGTCCTCCATGCGTGGGGGACACGTGGCACAGTGCTGCCCTAGTTTTTCTTTGTTTCCCGAATTTTCCTTCCGCCTTTGGTCAATTTTAGCTCCAACCTAGCACTGTTTTGGCCACAAAACCATGCAAATTAGTCTCCAAAAACATATACAAACAAAACACTAGCAAAAACAACAAAAACCATAAGAAAACAACACAAAAATATACACAAAACACCTTGGGTTGCCTGCCAAGAAGCGCCACGTTTAACGTCCTTGGCTAGACGCAACGTTCTTCCCCTTCTCAACCGTATTCTTTTGCCTTTGGTTGGAAGCACTTGGGCACCCAAGTGTTCTTCCACACCAATTTCTCACATTCCCACCTAGGTTTGGTCTTGGTTTTTACCTTGATCATTGCTAAAGCTCTTCCTTTCCTTCTTTCTCAATATTCACCTTCTCCGTCTTGGCTTTCTCTCCATCAAATCTTAATGTAATCTCGCCCGTGCCCAAATCAATCTGGGCACGACACGTTGCCAAGAACGGTCTCCCAAGAATCCACGAGTCAAAGGGCTCTTCTCTCCCCATCTCACAAACCATGAAGTCAACCGACACAAGAAAGTCACCAACCTTTATAAACACATCCTCCACCAAGCCCTTTGGATACCGAGTGGTACCATCGGCTAGACGGAGTGATAGCCTAGTCGGCTTCAAGCATGGTAAACACAACTTCTCAAAAACATTCAAGGGCATCAAGTGTGACACCCCTAAATTTTTACGCTTAGATAGGCAAATACTTAATATAAAAGCTAGCAAATCTCAAAACCAAGACAGAATAAAGCCGAAGCAATACTAATACTCAGAGGGTGTCATGCCACATCTAGGTAAGTCAGCACCTAGATGCTAAGGCCAAAATCTACAATCTAATCCATCAAAAGTAAACATAAACTGTATAAGTCAATACATAATCAGAGTCTAAGGCGCGCAAGCCTGAAATTTCTAAACCAACCAACAGATCACTAAACTAGGCATAGGGCGAGGTAGATCTATTGCTAGCGCTCTCACGGCTCAATCTACTCCATACCTGGAAAACAGATAGAAATATTAGCAAAGAAATGCTAAGCAACCCACCACTCACACTCGTGAGAAATACATAGTACAGCATGGGTTGTAAATAGGTTTTACACACGCATATAGAATATATGCACCAACGAAACTATTCTTTATTTAAAACCAGATGACTCAACAACAACAGGCTGAATGAATCACAAACCAAGGACACTTCAAATGGATACAAAGAATGAATCCACAATACCGTAGTTCTATAATAAGACCCAATCAAAGCATAGGTTCAACAGAATAACCATAAGTGAAACCAACCAAACACAATCTCCCATCACTCTCTCCCCAAACCAAGGAACATAGGATGAAACCCAAACCTCAACCACCAACCATAATACCAAGCCGTAATACCACACCATAATACCAAACCATAACACCAATGTCACACCACAGAGGCATAAAAGCCCATTACCATAGAGCCATGAAACCCATTACCACAGAGGCACAAAGCCCAACCATAAAGGCACATAGCCCATTACCATAGAGCCACAAAGCCCAACCACAGAAGCACATAGTCTATACAATTCCCCTCATAATATCAACCACGAGTAAAGCTATAACTCAATCAACCACTTCCCAAAGGGTACATTGGACTCAAGAAGCCAAAGAATTACTCATAAGGACTCAAGGTCTCAACACATCAAACTCAGGTTCATTCTCAAAGGAAATACTCAAACTACAGTACTCAGATTCAGAATATGAACACTGGACATGTTTAGGATAATAACTAAGAATCAATCAATAATACTAGCTCAATAATCCAAGATAAATGACCAACGATCGTGAATAAATACTCAACAATCAAGGTAGGATACTCAATAACATACTTAGAACCTATTCTAGAATCAGAGGTAAAACAACAGAGTCAATAGACCACAAAATAATCACTGGAATAGAACCAGAAAATGAACTGAAGGAACAACCTGGCGGAACACACTGGACCGCCACAACTAACGGAACACCCCGGCGGAACGCCATGGTTCGTCGTTCCCCTTCGCGAAAAGGAACGGGGCCACCCAGCGGAGTCCCACCTTCTGCCACCCTACTCCACCAGTACACTTGCGAGAAGCCCAAGCGGGACACATTATACCGCTAGAACGCACTGCAAGTGCAACCCAGAACACTGATCCGAGACTCAGACCAGAATACACGATAGCTCAATCTAGTATACAGAATATGATTACAATACACAGATTGCACATCTCAGAGGCCAAATAATACATGGAATCCATAACAATAGATACTCATACACAACAAGATGAAAGGATAATGAACACAAGCCCAATGATCCACAATATAGGTTCAACAATCCAACAAATCAAAGGCTAAACCCAATGATATTTCACAGGATTCCACAACACCAAATCATATACATATATTCAAGAGTGAAAGTAGGTTTTAGTGTAACATGAAGGATTACCTCTTGAAGCTTTATCAATCCAAAAGCAATCACCACTCCTAAGCTCAATCCCTCAAACCACCATCACCTCCTTGGTCATCTTAACCCAAGAAACCCCAAAGAAGAATAATAAGAAGCTTATAGAAAGACTAGGAAATTGTAAGATGAAATGCAATCTAAATAGGAACTAGTACTTACCCAAGCACAATAAATCCTAAAAGAGCAATCTTGCTTGAAACCTTGCTAAGATGAAGAATACTGTGTATGTAGGGTTTTAGGAATGAAAGAGATGGTGAAATCTTTTGCGGGAGAAGGAAAGAGGCTAGGGAAATATTATTAGATAGCTTTTATATGGATCCTTAAAATCATTACATACATAGTGTATATAATATTAGGGTGATTAAATAAAATATGGGCTCACCCATAAGGGATGGGCTATCCAATTAAATATTAATTCAATTAACATAAAACATGGTCCTTCAAAGATTGGGTCATTTAAATATTTAATTTACCATAAGGGATGAAAAAGACCCAAGTGGAAATCCCTTACAAAATTAAATCAAGGAATTGGGCTGATAAGACTCCGAGATACCCTTACTTCAGGCACATTTTAGGGTGTTTTATCGCGTCTATAGCATCCTTATTTGGTAAATTATGTGCGTAAATGCTTGAAAATCACTAACTGATGCACAAAAGCCATTTTTAGCTTAAAAGAAGTAAAACAGGAGCCCCGGGAGCAAATAAGACCAAAAGATGAGCTTAAAGAGCAAACCAGGCAAGAGCGAAGCCCCGGAGGACCAATCTGCAAGGCCACACGCGTGTGAGCAAGCGTGAAAACTTTCCAAAAGCTTCCCACACACGCTCACACGCGTGTGAGAGGCGTGGAGACGGTGATGCGCGAATTTTAGCTAGGGTTGTCATTTCGGAGACTATTTAAACCCCTTTGATGAAATTCCAGGGGAGGATTCCAAAATTTTAGTTTTCCCTTTTCTTAGTTTTTCCTTTGGAGAACTTTCTCCATTTTTCTTAGTTTTTAGATTAGAACAATCTCCATTGTAGAAGACAACAAGCTTGGATTGAAGATCTTCTTCTTTCTAGGTGATCTCTATTTCATTTCTATAATTTTAGCTATCTTGTTCTTGGATTAAATTAGTTTTTGCTTGCATTTCATATCATGAGTAGCTAATTTAGTCTAGGGATTTGGATTGTGTGATTGAATATTGTTTGTGTGATGATCTTATCTCTATATCTTGGATCTATGAGTTTGTGTTGATGGATTATCTATTCTTGTCTTTTGATTGTTGTTTTGATGAGATCTTGTTTGGATTTGGCCAATCTAGATGAGAGATTGAGCTCTTGACTCTTTCATGTCTTTGATTAGAGTTAGGATTTGAAGCTTTACACAATCAAAGTTCCTATGCACTTCTTAAGAATAGTAGGATAGTGTGTAGCTTAAGTGTTTGATAAAATTCCTCTTAGAACTTTGGATGCTTGAAGGCATTCCTAAGTCAAAGAAGCCTTAGTACACAAGGTGGAAAAGGACTAAGACAACACACTCTTGAATAGACAATATCCTAGCAATCCTAATCCATAACCTTAGACACTCACTATGCAATATTCATGAACACTATCCAATCCCTTCCCCTTTTACTTATTTACAAAATCACTTTTATTTTACTACTCTCTTGCACTCAAATCAACCAATGAACTACTCTCACTCACAAATCACCATTTACCACCAACCAATGAACTACTCTCACTCACAAATCACCATTTACCACACTCGAGTGAACTACTCTCACTCACAAATCACCATTTACCACACTCGAGTCAACTACTCTCACTCACAAATCACCATTTACCACACTCGAGTCTTATGCATGAACTCACAAATCACCATTTACCACACTCGAGTCTTATGCATGATCTCACAAATCACCATTTACCACACTCGAGTCTTATGCATGATACAATCAAGTAAACTCCCGAATGTTTGACACACCTCCACGTCCCTCCTTCGAGACTGACACTCGGGGAGTCACAGACTTTCCGTTTTATCATACAAATATCTTTTGACATTTCATCCTATGCACGCAAGAGCTGTCAAAATGGCGCCGTTGCTGGGGAGGGCAATAGGTTGTCATATGTTTTTGTTTACTTTGATTGCATGAATGCTAGATTTGAGAAATGTTAATCCATTCCACTTAATTTTGTTTTATTTTTACTTGTTTTTGCTACTAACCCAATTGACTACTTCTAGTCAATTGTGGAAATTTTCGTTTCGTTGATAATTTTATTAGGTGAATGCACACGAGAGCAAAAGGAAACCAAGGTTTACTACCCTACATTCCTGAAATTAATAGAGCAACTAGAAGGAAAAATACCCAAGGATCACTAATGGCTTCATCAAGCGCAACAAGAAATCCACAAGGAAGAGGCACAACAGTACCAAATCCACCCCCAGTTGCAATTAACTCACAAGTACCGATTAACCATGAAGAACCAATCATTGAAGAACCACAAGCTAACAGAGCAAACAACCAAGAGAACATTCGTGAAGAGGAATATTATGGAAATCCTCAAGAACCACAAAGAACAATTGCAGATTACATGACTCCGAATTTTAACATGCACAACTCAATCTATGTACCTCCAATGGAGAACGTCAACTTTCACGTGCATCCAACTATTCTCACACTGGTTCAAAATAGTCAATATTCGGGATTACCATCTGAAGATCCCAACGCACACATCACAAGGTTTATACGAGCATGTGGGATGTACAGACAAGAAGGCGTTAGCGAGGAAATAGTTCGACTCAAATTATTCCCATTTTCAGTTATAGGAGAGGCAGCACGATGGTTGGAAAGCCAAGACGACAATCATTTCAGAGCGTGGCAACAGTTGCATCGTGAATTCATGAACGAGTTCTTTCCCATTACAAAAACTATGAGGATTAAATGGTTGATACAAGAATTCAAACAAGGAAGATTTGAAAGTTTGGGAGAGGCTTGGCGAAGATTTAAAGTTCTTAAAAGGCAATGCCCACAAGATCTGATGCACCCATGGGATATGATTAGCTCATTCTATAGAGGGTTGACGGATGAAGGAAAGATGTCGCTTGACTCATCCTCCAGCGGTGCCTTTGTCTACCTAGCTTTGCAAGAGGCTGAGTAACTAATCGAGAGAATATCTAAAAACACATCCTGTTGGTATGAACGAAGATGAGATCATGGAGGAATTTATCAAGTTGATAATCGAGTGGCAAGCGAGGCCAAAATCGAAGCAATGAATCACGAAATCAAAAAGCTACAGACTATGGTAGAAAAAATGGAAGGAAAGCCCAAGCCTTGCATGGAATTGGCACTTTATTGTAATATCTGTGGAGGACCTCATGACACCAATATTTGCACTTCTACGTCTGCATCTGAACAAGTTGAGGCGGTAGATTATCAAAGGAACTCCAACTTCAATGCTTATGGACAAAACCAAATATCAAACAACAATTGGAAACAGGGAGAGGGTTGGAACAATAGCCACAATGACGGATATCAAGCGCAAAGACAATACAATTATGAACACAAGCCTGCATATGGACAAAATGACAAGAGCAGACTGATGTACAATCAAAACCAAGGAAATGGAAATCAAATGACCTAGTTCAGGCCACAATACGACTCTCAACTTGATTTTACTCAACAAAGGAGGGATGACATCCGTGAAGTAGATGAAAGACTTACAAGGACGATCATGGAACTGAAAAATGATCGGGCAAATCTGAAACAAGAGATTACTCAAGAGATTAGACAAGAAATTTCTAGCTTTCGACAAGAGTCTAAGGCCACGCTTAAGACAGATAACAACTTGCACATATAGCATCAAATAATCAATTAAGAAAAAGAAATTAAACTCACAACCTCACCGCATAGTTCAAACTTAAGTACTAGTCATATTCCTAGACTTTTTTTTTTCCCACAATATCTTTAATTTCTAGAATTCAAACCTAGGCTCTATCACAACCTAGGCTCCCAAAGGTTCGAACTGCTCTGATACCAATTTGTAACACCCCAAAAACGGCCTATTTTTTTTCTTTATTTTCACCAATTAATTAAGTAATTCTTAAAACATAATTTGAAATGCGGAAGCTTACAAACTTTATTGAGGGTACTACCGCCACACTTAGGCAACTAAACAACCTAAGTGCTAAGGCTAATCCACAAAACAATAGCCCATAAGTTCTCAAATATAAGTCTTAGACAATAGGATCTTAAAACAAGTCCTGAATACAACAATTTAATCACTAAGTTCCCAAAGCCAACTGCAACTCATCCTAGTGCACTTGCCACTGCATCTTTCATCAACTATTTCCTGTTACTCAAATAAGCAACAGCAACAACATAACAAAGAGAAAGGGGTTAGCATAACATGCTAAGTAAGGGACTGCCTGCCCCAAAGAAAACAATTATTATTATTTTTTTTTAGCAAATAACTATTTACTTTACTTTACCCCTTCTTTCAAAACTTGGATGCTCTGCACTTTTGATTCAGAAAAACAATTTATAGATATTCATATCAAAAAGCATAGGGGACTTTTCATATTATCATCACTTATAATATTTTCTTAAAAACTTTACTTTGTGCCATACTTGCACATCACAAAATACATATGGAAGCACATCAATCACACATAAATGGGACAGGGTCTTTTATTCTTAGGCCCTAGTGAACGGTGCTTCCCACACATCCGAACACTCCACATATTTCCCATTTTTAATGGAATCAGGACTCTAACCTTAAGTGTGCAGACCCCCGAGTGAGGATTCCAAGCCCCACCGGGAAGTTACTAGTCCTAGTATTCGGGGATTTTTCCTACCAAATACTCCTCAAAACCCTAGTATTCGGGGATTTTTCCTACCAAATACTCCTCAAAACAGGGTACAAAGGGGATTTTTCCTACCAAATACTCCTCAAAACAGGGTACAAAGGGGATTTTTCCTACCAAATACTCCTCAAAACAGGGTACAAAGAGGATTTTTCCTACCAAATACTCCTCAAAACAGGGTACAAAGACCCTAGTGGTAGGCAAATACTCCTCAAAACAGGGTACAAAGACCCTAGTGGTAGGCATAACCTAACCACTCCTCAAATCAACAGGACAATAAATGCCCTAGTATCCGGGGATGGTTCCTACCGGATACTCCTCAAACAGGGTATGAACCCTAGTGGTAGGTTTACCCTAACCACTCCACAACAGGGCATAGCCCTAGTATCCAGCATACAACTGAATACTCCACAATTTCCAAGTCACATATCTTCCATAGTTTGAAAATCTTTTATTTAACATAAAACTTCCTCATAGGCATCATAATAAATAAACTTTGTGAAATAAAATCATACTTGGACTTTAAATCAATCCGACAAAAGGGCTTTACTTAAAAAAACTTGTTATGAACCTCTTAATAATTTACAAATAACAATCATGATTTGGACCTTAAATAAATCCCATAAAAATGAGTGCATGCCAATAAACATATTGTTGCTTTGAAAATTTTCCTTGAAAAATTCATTTCCCATCCAAATAGGACAAAACTTATATTTTTGTCAAATTAAACAAATTTGACACTAATACATTTTATACAGAAAAAGAAGTCCTACACATCTCACAAATAATAGTTCACTTAATTACATGTACATACATCATTATGAACATAAATCCCACATATTTTAGTATTATTATTATTAATATTATATTTCTTTAAAATCCACACGTATAATACTATATACATACATATACGGTAATAATTATATATACATGATTTTGTACTCAAAATTATTTAAATATATATACATACATGGCACCAACATCACATTTGTACACATGCTCATAATTATATAAGTATATACACGCATATCATATAAATATAAAAATATGGAATATATATATACATGCAAAATACACTTATATAATACTCCGTAATTATATTCTAACTATTTCAAATACAAATTTCCCACATTATTAAATATAAGAAATAGATATATACGAATTTATATATATACACACTTATACATAGTTTAATATTTTTTTTAAACAAATAATTTGATAATGTACGTACGTATTAAAAATTATAAACCCACTTGAATGAAATCCTATTTCATACATATGCATATAATACATATTGCTACATTTATGTACATCATACATACCACATCAATACACAAATATCAATAATACCCCCTGTATATACAAAACTATTATTTCATACGTACATACATTTATATTCTTAGATAAAAATAAAATATACTTTTAGTACATACAAATCATGTATTTCTACTCATCATTTCATGAGCCAAAATCACAAGTAAATGAATGCATCTTTCATATGCATAAAATTTTGCTAAGTGTAATTATACACTTCTGAAATACATACCACTTAAAACACACAAAGAATAAGGGCAGGGTATGGGGTAAAATTTCCACTTACTTGAAATGATGAAAATCCCTTTTCTTAACCTTTTAACCACGGTTAGGTGATCCTACTTCTTCACCCAAAACAAAGCTCCTAAAACTGAAGGATGAATCAAGAAGAGAAATTTTTTTTTTTTCTTTTGTCAAGTAAAATTCGGCCATGGGAGAAGGAAGAAGAATGGAATGTGATCAAGATTTCAATAGCTTATCATCTTGCCCTTAAATAATTGCTTAAGGAGAATAAGGAAGAATTGATTTGATTTGGATTTGATCGTGTAACTCCTAAGTGATTAGAATATAATCAATCACATTTATCTTTTATCCTATCCATATATTTATTTATACTACTCCCACACTATAACATATAATACATACAGTATATATTATAATTATATATATACATACACACGTAACCGAACACACTAACATATATAATAAAATCTAACTTAGTAGCTTATCACTATATATATATAATAGATATACGATACATATATACATATATATCACTAACACAACTTAATAATAATATATATATACACTTAGTGTGCATACGTTATACATTTATATATAATAATAATATATATATATATATATATATATATATATATATATATAACTAACACACGTTACATATATATATCTTAGATACACATATATATTTAATTGCACAACATATATGCTATATCTATACTATAAGTACGTACACTCAAAAATACATAAATATACATACCACTGCATATATATATAAAAATTGCTAATAATGTACGTACACTAACAGGAGCTAAACATATACATATTTATTTTTAAAATAAATAAATACTCACTATATTCAAATATTTATGCACATCATATCTTAATTACAATAAAGATAGAGAATGAGTTTTCACATGGTTTGATCGGAAAAGAGAAGGATGATGATAAGGAAACGGTAATGATTCAGAAATGAGAATTCCAAAAAGACCGGGTATTACAGAAACAGCTCGAGAAGGTACAATTAAAGCTTTTATTCGAAAATTTTTCAATAGCAAAGAATGCCGTGAGATGTTTGAGAATGACATTTGTGATAATTTTACCTGTTTAAGCCAAGAATCTTCGGCTTGTTTAACTGAGGGAAACCCCAGAAAGAAGGGTGACCCTGGAGCTTTATTGATTCCTTGTTCTATACAGAACATGGAACCTAGAAATGCTCTTGCTGATCTTGGTGCTTCTATTAATGTCATGTCTTCAAATCTTTTTGAAAAACTGAACTTACCACGTCTGAAACCGACGAGGCTGACTCTACGTTTAGCTGACGGAACCACACGGTATCCTGAAGGCTTAGCGGAAGATGTTCTAGTAAGAATAGGAAAGTTTCTTGTGCCTGTCGATTTTATTGTTTGTAATATGGGTGATGATGATCCCCATGAATCCTTAATTCTTGGAAGACCATTTCTGGCTACTTGTCGTGCACGAATAGATGTTAGTTCAAGTGAAATTACTTTGCGATTCGAGGGACAAGCCACAAATGACGACAAGGAAAAAACAAAAGAAGGAACTGATGACGATGAAAGGGCAAAGGTCAAATCAAAGGTGAAACCAAAACCGAAGCGGAAGAATGATAAGCTTACCTGGAAGAACACGTGGGTACCAAAATGCTTTCTACCCACTACCAAGGAATATGGTTGAATTTCAACCGAGGAATGATGCGTCTAGCCAATGACGTAAACCGTGGCGCTACTTAGGAGGCAACCAAAGGTTTTAATAATATGCTTTATATTATTTCTATACTTTAGTTTTTAATGTTTTTGTTCTAATAAATTGCTACAATCAAATGGAACCATATTTTGAGGACTAACTTGTAGGAGTCGGGACTAAAAATTGCTTTGGAAAGGCTAAATTTGGACATAGGTATGGAAGGCAAGGCCAAAAATCAGAAGAAAACAATGCAGTGGACCTACACGAGGCTCACACATGTGTAGCCGTGCGTGGGAACGAGGCAGTAGCCTCCCACGCACGCTCACACGCGTGTTGCCATGCGTGGGAGCGAGGCAGAGAGCTCTCACGCACGGTCACACGAGTGTGACCGGCGTGGAAGGCCCCCTACGGGTTTAAAACCCTTGTTCGGCCACTCCACGTCCCTTAGCCCCAAAACACCATTTTTCTCTTCTCTTCTCCACGCAAGGAAGAACCAAACTCAAGATTTGAACATATTTCTTACTTTTTACCTTCAAGGAAGATCAAAACATCAACATCAAGGTAATTTTCCATCTTTTTAACTCTTTATCCTTGAATATTCATGAGTTTGGAAAAGCTTGAATATGAAAGTTATTCTACATTGCCTAGCATGATTTTGAATGATTTTGAATGATTAAATTGGTTATAATGCTTCATAGAACTATCCTTTGATGTTTTCTTTCATTATTGATGGTTACATTGATGGATTGTTGTATATTTTTGAACTTCAAGTGTGAACACCATTCATGAACAAATGAGTTTGTTAGATTTCTTGTTGAAATTATGAAATTGATGCTTGAATTGATGAGTAAACTTGTTATAGAACTATTATATGGCATCAATTTGACTTTTCACATGCTACATTGCCCAAATTAAATTTTCAATTTCAAACCCTAATTTTGAATTTGGGGAAGAAGATGAAGTTGACTTTTTGAAATTCTTGACTTTTGTAGTTGACTTCTTATTTGACTATCAAATTGATATATCTTGTGATGAATTTATGCATGTGTGTGATAATGGAATGATATTGTTGATATTCTTATGATAGAATTGTCCAAAATATAGGGGAAACTATGGCGAAATTTTCAAAAATTTTTGAAATCCATTATTTTAACAAGGAATTTTGCACTAATATGATGGTGACTTATTTAAAGCCAATTACCATGAATTATAATTTATATAATTTGTAGGATGGGACGCTCGAAAGAAATTGCAAAGAAATCAAAACATGATGTAGGAGAATCGAGTCGATCAAGGACACGGCAACAAGCTACTGCTCAACAGGCTATACAAGAGCCGGGGTCAAGGTCATTGCGACACTTGACACCTATTCAACTTGCAACAGTGGATAACTATAAAGGGAAGCAGCTTTCTATTGGCCGTCACTTTGAGGATAATGTTTTAAGAGAATTTGGTTGTTTGGAAGAGGTAAATGGACTTCTTAGGCACCCACAGCTCCGCTATCTGTTTCAGTGGAGAGGACCCACCTATGCGCCTGTCACCTATGAGTTCTTGGCAACTTTGGAAATCAGAAGAGAAGTAAACGATGCAAGGGAGTCTATTTCATTCACTCTTTTCGGCAACCACTACAGTATGTCTGTCAACACTTTAGGTGTTACACTCGGTTTTCATGATGCAGCAAGCGTATCCATGCCATATTTCAGAGATTTCAAGGAAGATTTTGATACTGACGAAGTTGCTGGACAGTATTGGAGAAAAATCACCAACAATGCCCCGTATAACACTTCAAACTTGAAAGCAAAGCTCATCACCAGGAATGCTCTGAAGGCTATTAGATTAGCCTTTGCTATAAATCTCTCAAGAAGAACCACAAATCGCAACAAGGTATACAAGCAGGATCTATTCTACATGTGGTGCATGGAGAATGATGTTCGCATCAACATGGGCGTTCAAGCTAAAAAGTGGCTCCAGACCCAGCAAAAGCCTAAGGTTCAGACTATGTTCATTGAACCTTTCGTTACTAAACTGTGCATTGGGTTGGGCCTACTGAACCGGTTGATGGGAGAGAGATCCGATGGTTGTACAGTCTCTTTTACCGTGGGTGAGTTCTTTGCTGCAGAATTATGGCTTGGAGGTGATGATGCACCTGATCTAGAGGCTTTTGATGATGACAATGAGGACGAGGAAGAGAATGAGGAGGAGGATGCTGCACAAGAGCAAGGCCCTACTCCAATGGATTGGGCCGCGTCACAGAATTTTCATAGACAGCTCCATGAGGAACAAATGAACTATTGGCGTGAGGAGCATACTTGGCAACAAGGCCACTTCACATCCATCTCTGCGAGACAGGATGTTCACACCGAGGACCTCAACCGCATGAGACAAGCGGTGGAGAATAATGATAGAAGAATTTCCGCTCTTGAAGCTAGATTCGACAGGCAATTCCATCCCTTCGGTGATGAGTGATACCTTCCTTCGATTTTTCTCGGTCCTGACTGATTGACACTTGATTCTGAGTTCTGTGACTATTGGTTACCATGGTTGCTAGCCCCATCTGAACATTAGGATCCCTATGCGCGGGGTTCCGACTTTTTATTTTCTTATTATTTCTTTACTATGCTTTATTTATCTCTATCGCTTTATGTTATTTACTTTCCAAATGCTTTACTTTTTCTACATTTCTATTCAGATAATTCTACTTATTTTTTATGCTTTATTATATAAGTTTTTGCTATTTTTATTGCTTTTATATTTCTATCAGCTTATAATAATTGAATAGTACTACGAAAACCCTTTTTGTATGATATGTCTCCATTTCTTATAAAGCATCTATAACGGGAGCAGGCCTATGCTGGAAGCTAGAGTGTGGAAAGAGGGATGCATACTTGGTTTATCCTCTTATCCCTTTTCTAATTTTAAGCCCCGTTTTGATCTTTAAAGTGTGGAAATATTTTCTTTATAGCTTTGTGTATGAGTATATTAGAGCTTACCATAATTAATAGGATCGTTTGATGCATACCCTTTATCCCAGAGCAATTTCCAAAGTGTGGAAAGGGATTTTTATTTGTCTATCCTTAGAATCCCTGTTTCGTTCTTTTACCTTGTATGTATGGAAACATCGAGGACGATGTTTACTTTAAAGTGTGGAAAGGACTCACTTCGTGCTTTATATGCTTACATGCTTAGTTTTAGAAGTTGAAGCTCTTGGGAATGATAAGCGGGTGCATTTGCAGTTTTGAAAAGAGAGTTATTATTTGTGTTATCTAGAGAGAATTTTGACTAGATGCCCAAAAATTTTTACTCTTGAAATATCTTTGAGGAAGTTACTTTTCGCACCCATGAGAGTGTTTAGAGCCAAATAAGTTTATATTCTTGCCTGCTTGCATGATGTTCACCTCTTATTTACGTAGGACCTTAGTCAAGGATCTCTCGAAGTGGGAGTGTGCACTCTTTAATTTGAGAAAGATAAAACTAGCAAGGCCCGGAATTGAACTAACCTTGGTAGGGCATGGGGCAAAAGGTGAGCCTAATGGTGAGCTTCATGAGAGAACAAAACCCTTGAACATTAAATAGAAAAAGGCATGAGGGGTTGACACGAGGAGAAGTCGAAAAGGCAAAAGGCCAATCACAAAGAGTTTAAAATTGAGGGAAGCCAATTCGTTGGGTTGTTTCCAAACCATAGTCTTCGGTAAGCAAAAAGCTTTATCTGGAGTCGGTTGTTCACATAAAAAGATCCCAAGAATTGAGAAAATAGAGTTGAGGTGAGCCACTTTGCTAGGATTCGAGTACCCATTGCACTGACCTTAGAAAAAGCATGGATCTCCGTGTGAAGTCGGGTGGCTCGATGACGTTATCCTAGGAAGTGAGAAGAATGAGGGACCGCGCTAAGCCAAAAGCGGTGAGTGGTCCATGCCCCTACCCTCATTTACATTTACGTTGGGCTTTGGCGTTTAAGGATGGATAGTTGATTAGCTAGTGCATATCGTTCCCACTAGTGGGATCGGCTAGAGGCCCTATTTAAATAAAAGGTGAACCAAAACTTTGGAAATGCATGCTTGCGTATGGTGCGAGAAGTGTGATCCCTTGTTTTATTTGTTTATCTACGAGAGGTTTTTATTTCCTGAAAATATTTCTTGAGTTGCTGACATCTGACCAAAATCCTTTATAGATAACACAAATGATTTCCCCCGTTTCAACAGTCTTAGACACCCATTATTTTGACTTGCCAAAAGCTTTGTTTTGCATGAGAGAGTATCTCGGAGACTTATATGCTTAGAGAGTAAAATGTCTTGCTTGAGGACAAGCAAGAAACAAAGTGTGGAAAATTTGATAAGACTCCGAGATACCCTTATTTCAGGCACATTTTAGGGTGTTTTATCGTGTCTATAGCATCCTTATTTGGTAAATTATGTGCGTAAATGCTTGAAAATCACTAACTGATGCACAAAAGCCATTTTTAGCTTAAAAGAAGTAAAACAGGAGCCCCGGGAGCAAATAGGACCAAAATATGAGCTTAAAGAGCAAACCAGGAAAGAGCGGAGCCCAGGAGGACCAATCTGGAAGGCCACACGCGTGTGAGCAAGCGTGAAAACTTTCCAGAAGCTTCCCACGCATGCTCACACGCGTGTGAGAGGCGTGGAGACGGTGATGCGCGAATTTCAGCTAGGGTTGTCATTTCGGAGATTATTTAAACCCCTTTGATGAAATTTCAGGGGAGGATTCCAGAATTTTAGTTTTCACTTTTCTTAGTTTTTCCTTTGGAGAACTTTCTCCATTTTTCTTAGTTTTTAGATTAGAACAATCTCCATTGTAGAAGACAACAAGTTTGGATTGAAGATCTTCTTCTTTCTAGGTGATCTCTATTTCATTTCTATAATTTTAGCTATCTTGTTCTTGGATTAAATTAGTTTTTGCTTGCATTTCATATCATGAGTAGCTAATTTAGTCTAGGGATTTGGATTGTGTGATTGAATATTGTTTGTGTGATGATCTTATCTCTATATCTTGGATCTATGAGTTTGTGTTGATGGATTATCTATTCTTGTCTTTTGATTGTTGTTTTGATGAGATCTTGTTTGGATTTGGCCAATCTAGATGAGAGATTGAGCTCTTGACTCTTTCATGTCTTTGATTAGAGTTAGGATTTGAAGCTTTACACAATCAAAGTTCCTATGCACTTCTTAAGAATAGTAGGATAGTGTGTAGCTTAAGTGTTTCATAAAATTTCTCTTAAAACTTTGGATGCTTGAAGGCATTCCTAAGTCAAGTGGAAAAGGACTAAGACAACACACTCTTGAATAGACAATATCCTAGCAATCCTAATCCATAACCTTAGACACTCACTATGCAATATTCATGAACACTATCCAATCCCTACCCCTTTTACTTATTTACAAAATCACTTTTATTTTACTACTCTCTTGCACTCAAACCAACCAATGAACTACTCTCACTCACAAATCACCATTTACCACACTCGAGTCTTATGCATGATACAATCAAGTAAACTCCCGAATGTTTGACACACCTCCACGTCCCTCCTTCGAGACCGACACTCGGGGAGTCACAGACTTTCCGTTTTATCATACAAATATCTTTTGACATTTCATCCTATGCACGCAAGAGCTGTCATGGGCTTTCTTAATCAATTAAATAAAGTAGAATATGAAATATATTTCTATTTAAAGAAACCGGGCCTATTTATTAAAATTAACCGCACGACAGGAATAATTACCGGGGTTCAAGGCATGATTAAAATTTGGGGTATCACATCAAGTTTATTGAGGCTCCGAGATCGGCAAGAGCCTTAGGAAATTCCATGTACTTGATAGAACATGGAACCACGAAAGCTCCCGGGTTACCCTTCTTTATGGGGGCAACCCGTAGTAACCAATGCCGATGTCTCTTTGCCGAGACAAGCATAATCATCAAAGGTATCATTCTCAAACAATCACGGTCTCTTTGCCTTTACTCCCAAGATCACAAGAGGTGATCTCTTCATGGTTCTCCTTCACATCTCCTTCTCGGCTACAAGAGGTAGCCTTGCTTTCTCCTTCAATTGGTTGAACTTCACAAGAGTCATTCTCAAACATTCCATCAAGGTTTTGACTACAAGAGATAGTCTCTTCTACTTCCTTTTCCTTCTTTCTCTTCTCACAAACACACAACCCGCATATGATTTCCATTGGATCACAATTGAGATGGCTCTCTTCCTCTATCGCGGCTACGACACTCACCCTTTCCTTAGGATTGTTTTCGGTATTGCTCAGAAGTTGACAATAGTGCTTGTCCGACATCATTTTGAACATTTGAGAAATTTGATTCTCAATGGTCTCAAGGGTCGCTTTGGATTCTTGCCGTAGTCCCGATACCTCTTGACGGATTTCTTGGGTAATCTCTTGCTTGAGATTGGCCCTATCATCTTTTAGCTCCACGATGGTTCTAGACAATCTTTCATCCACTTCTTTAATGCCATCTCTTCGTTGTTGAGCATGATCCAAATGGGAGTTAAAGTTCGGTCTATAGTGAGACATTTGAGCACGATGTCCTTGAGGTGGCCATAAGAAATTCGGCCCTTCTCACCTTGACCATAGGTGGGTTTGCCAGCTTGGTTATAGTCTTGTCTCCCTTGGAAACCTCCGTTTTGATTCCATCATTCACCTTGCTTCCACCCTTGGTTTTGACTTTGATTTCCTCCACCATAGGCATTAAAATTTGCTCCTCTTTGATAGTCCACCGCCTCCCCATGCTCCGATGCGGAGGGTGATGTGCAAGCGTTTGTATCATGAGGACCACCGCATATGTTGCAATAGAGCGCCAATGCCATGCACGGCTTTGCCTTCACCACCATCTTCTCCACCATAGATTGTAACCTTTTTATCTCATGGTTCATTGCTTCAATTTTCGCCTCATTCGCTACATTGTCCTTTAGTTCATACATGCCGGCGTGATCATTCCTCTTGTCATACCAAAAGGAAGTATTACGCGAAATCTGCTTAAGCAACTCCTCCGCTTCGGGTAATGCTAAGTAAACAAATGATCCCCTTGATGAAGAATCAAGGAGCATCTTTCCCTCGTCCGATGGTCCTCCATAGAATGAACTCACCACATCCCAAGGATGCATTAGATCGTGCGGGCATTGTCTCTTCAACACTTTAAATCTCCTCCAAGCCTCACCCAAGCTTTCAAGACCTCCTTGCTTAAATTATTGAATTTGTCTCCTTATCTTCATTATCTTGGTGAGAGGAAAGAATTCGTTCATGAATTCTTTATGGAGTTGTTGCCACGAGCAAAAATGGTGGTCGTCTTGACTATCCAACCAACAAGAAGCTTCCCCAATAACATAAAATGAGAATAGCTTTAGCCTTATCACCTTATCGCTCACGCCTTCTTGCCGAAACATGCCGCAAGCTCTAATGAACCTCGTAATGTGCACGTGCGGATCCTCCGATGGTAGTCCGGCGAATAGACTATTTTGCACCAATGTTATGACAGAAGGATGCACGTGGAAGTTAACATTCTCAAGCGGTGGTACATAGATTGAGTTGTGCATGTTGAATTCAGGGGTCATATAGTCGGCAATCGACCTCCTTGGATCATGGAGCATCTCATAGTATTCCTCAACTTGTATTGGATCCCGATGTCCTATGTGATCAACATTCGGTTCCTCCAATGTAGGCTCCAATGAATTTGGTATTCCGAGTGGATTGTTTGGAAGTGGTGGTGGTGGTAGTTTTTGAGTAGGGACTCCTCTCCCTTATGAACCTCTATTGGCACTTGTGGAAGCCATATCCTCGACTTTGATGTTCTTTCTTCAAGTTGCCTTGTTTATTTCCGGGATGTATGTAAGTAACCCTTGATTACCTTTTGCCCTTGTGTGCATTCACCTTCAAAATAGCACAAGAAAGAAAGCAAACAATTCTCTTTTGACTAAAAGTAGTCAAGAGAGGGTAAGTAGCAAGTAAAAAGAAAATGAAACAAGAATGACAACACTCTATTCACACAAGCACTCAATCAAATAAAAGCTAAGTAATGACAACCTATTGCCCTCCCCGGCAACGGCGCCATTTTGAAATCGGTCTTTTTGTAGTGGTGATGTAGGGATGGTATATGATGTTAAAACAAAGAGATAAACTCCACGAGTGTCGATCTCGAAGGAAGGAAGTCAGAAGATTACTTAGCGTTATTTGAAAGGATGCAAAGTGATTCACAAGAGGATGTCATTGTGCACAAATAAAAATCCATTGTTGTTGGGAAAATCTATCAACTAAAGATAACAAGTAATGAAACAATCAAATGAATGAAACAAGGTAATGAATCATGCTTGGTTGTGATGCCTCATCGTGTATCTATAGCAAGGGAATATTGATTCACCTAAATTGGTTTTTTTTTTTTAAAAAAAAGACCTAAATTGGTTATTCAAGGGTGTTTGATCTCAATTCCTTTCAACAAGTAGTGTACTAGGGCTCTCTAGCTTAGGAGTGCTTATTAGACAACCAAAAGCTTTATAGGCATTTCATCGAACACTTAGACTCCAACACCTTCCTAGTAATCTAACATTAGATCTACATAGGAATTCAAGATTGTAAGGAGCTAGCCTCAACACTAATCACTAACATGCTTAGATTAAGACCTTAATCTTCCAAGAGATTGGTGAAAACTCTTAGAATCAAATCAACACTACAATCAAGAGACAAGAATAATGAATCAAATTATAGCAATCAACTTCCACAATAGAGAATTAAAAATCAACACTATGCATCACAACTTTGCCCAATTCAATCCTTCTAAAGAAAATTAGCTACTCATCTTATGAATTAAAATCAAAAAACCTAATTGCATTTAAGGAATTTAAATTGCAATCAAAATTGAAATAGAACCTAGAATTGAAATGAAGATTACCTAGGAGAATCTAATTACAAACTTCAATGTAGAATTGTTCTTCAAACTTGAATCAATTGATGAAAGCGTTCTAGCATCTCCCCTTTCTCTCTCTACAAAGCTCTCTAAAGTAAATTGCTATTCTAATATTATGATTTGAGAAATTATGAATCTCCCTCTAAAAATTTCCTAACTAAGCTTTTAAATAGCCTTCCCAGAATCGCAGCTATCATTATTTGCTCTGCACCTCCAGTCCACGCGGGCTCCACGCATGAAGGCCCGGCGTGGATCAACAATGGAAATTGTCCATGCCGGCTCCACGCGTGGAGTGGTGTCTGGCTTGCCCCGGGCTTTTCTTCCTCGCTTTGTTTTGCTTTGTTAAGTCCTCGTGCCTTGCCAATTGGTTCCCAGGACCAATAAAAACACTCAAATACACCAAAGATATAGTTTTGCAATAGTCCTACGCATTAGAGCACAAAAACACCATAAATAATTCACAAAAAGATGCTAAATACTATTAAATAACCCCAATTTAGACCCTTGATTCTAGTTATCTTGGGTGCTTATCAAGGTTCCACGGATTATACTATGGAAAACAAAATAACACATTTGAATTACTGCAAGATGCAGAAATAACACACCTTTTGAACTGTTTCTTCTATTTCAGTTAAAAGAGAATTTTTCCCACATAAGAGTTCCTGGAAAGTCAGATATATCATAAGAAAATTGGAGTCATTAACACCACAACGAGAGTATTCAGGTGAAAAGAAGCTGAAATTTATAGTAAGATTTTGCAAAGGTAAAGGACATTCAGCTCACAATCCTCTTATCCTTCTCCTCTAGTTGAAGAGCATTTTGTCTGAAAATCAAATGTGGGCACAAATTGAATATCGTAAATTAGTTTTACATCAATAAACATATTCACCCTTAGAAAGCAAATAGACTAACACCAACAATAAACTTGGGTTTTATTTGGGGAGGGCGTTTAATTTGCATAACCTAAATTATATTGAACTATGAGATGCGCAATTGACTTGGACAGAAAACTCAAACCAAATTAACAATACAATGCAACATATGCAAAATATTTGAGACTTTTTTCACTTGCATCATCAAAAAGAGAATACATGTTTGCAAAACAGATTGAAAATCAATGTGTAAGGGAATACATGTAAGAGAACTCATTTACACTACTTCTGGAGCAAAGTTTTAAATATTTGGTTTGAGAACTATCAAGTGCCAACCCAAACATCAACTTTTTTTTTGAAATGGGAAAAATTCAACTTTTCATAGTATACTGAGGAAATGTATTATCATTGGAACAACACAATATTACCAGGTTAAACATTGCAGTAAATTGAAATTATTTCGGAGCAACGACGTAAGCTACCAATTCAAATCATGAGTTAATAAACAACAACGCTTATTTTTCAACAACTTCACCATAAAATATCAACAAAAGACTTCCCCATCTTCTATTCCAAAACCCTAACTTAGAAAGTTTTCCAAACAAGGGCGAATCAAAAGCATACCTGATGGCTTCCTGATGGGCCCAAGTCTCGAGAGTGATATCGGGCTTAGCGTTCATCCCCAGGCCGAGGATCACAATGGTGAGAAAGCTGGTGACGTAGCACGGTAGCTCCCAGTCCTCCCATTTTTGGGATTGCCCCTGAGGCGGTGGCATACGGTTGAAGAGGTAGCCATTGGGGCGCTCCTGGTGGTCGGGAGTAAGGAATGGATTCGAAGGGTTTCACGGACGGCATCTTTGCTTGGATAAATAACCCAAAAAATTGAAATAAAAATTCAAAATTAGACTTACCGACAGCTCCTGCAAATAAAGAGCGGTGGCGTCTGAATGCAGCTTCAGCG
Source organism: Ipomoea triloba (assembly GCF_003576645.1). NCBI lineage: Eukaryota > Viridiplantae > Streptophyta > Magnoliopsida > Solanales > Convolvulaceae > Ipomoea > Ipomoea triloba. Next base: position 10,097,536 of record NC_044929.1, on the reverse strand, counting down.
GAGAAAGGTCGGCGGCGTCGGCTTCAGATCTGTTAGTGGTAGAAATGGCGAGGAGAGGCGTACGATGGAGGAGATGAAATGGAGGTTATGTGGTCGAGACTTTGCGATAATAATGGCGAGCATATCTGATCTTTTTTAATTAAAATTTTCCCTTGACTTTTCGCAGTAGCATAAGGAGACGGTGCCGTGGAAAGTAATATAATAACGTATTAATAAACTTTCCGCGGCACCTTCTGGGCGAGGGTGTAGCGAAAAGTTTTTTATTTTTTATTTATTTTTAACGAAATTACTTTTCACTAAAGGTTTTAAATAAAGGTGTAGTGGATTCTTATTTGTTTCAACTATACACTACACCTTTATTAAGAGGTGTAGTTTAAAGTCATATTTATATATTCAGTGTTGTAGTAGTGCAACACCGGTTTCAACAACACTCAATAAACAACGCTTTTTAACAGTTGTCTTTTCTAGAAAAGACAACGGTTAAAAATCGTTGTCTTTGCGCGGGACTTACAATAACACCGGCTCCAACAACAAAAATTTTACTTCTTTAATCGTTGTCTATGAGCATTTTTGTTGTAGTGAATCCAATATAATTATGAAACTGAAACAGCAATAACCTAAAAATAACAATAATATTATTAACCTATTTTAGATTCAAATATGTTATTTTTGCAAACTAGCGCCAGTAACCCATTTGCACATAAGACAGTACCAAAAAAAAAAAAAAACGGATCGAACAAGCAATGAAGACGAAGACAATGACAAACCTATTCAAAAGTGAATTATCAAAATTTAGAGTAATTATAACCAAAAGTAGTATCTATTACCTAATATCATACCAACTACGATAAGTATTTAGATAATTGTTTTTAGAAAAGTGCAAATATTAATTTTAGTGCCAACTATAATGAACTTCTCATATATAATATTGCTATATACTTTGAATTAATTATTTAAATACAAATATTGAGTATTAAATCTGTCACGCAATGCACCTGTAAAACCTAGTATTAAATATCTAAAAACATAATAAATGTGAATGAAGGTTATACCCCTCATTTATGTCCGTTTTTCCGTTAAGTTTTTTTGTACATTATGCTATAAAAGTTGTACTACATAATATTTTGGACAAATATACCCCTACCGTTATAACTTCCGTTATCTTTTCCACTATTGTTATTATGCACATGCATCCACCATATATTTTCTTATCTTCTTCAATAATAGTAATAATATATACACATTAAATATTAGAGTTATATGTTAGTGATTTTTTAAAATATAAATATCCAATTTATAAAAATATTTTATATTATTATTATTATTATTATTTATTATATTAAAATTTAAATAAATTTAAAATTTTAATATAAAATACTAATATTAGGCACCTATTTTTTGCGCATCACGCATAAGAAAAACTAGTACTATACTAATAAGAGCCAAAGAAAGTTAGGCATGTAATGGGTAGAAAAAAATGGCGGTCAAATTATTAAATCAAATGTATGGTTCAGATTGTTTAGATTTATATTTTTCCTTGAGATTTCCTAATTTATCCCTAATTATATGATTATCCGTTAAATATTGTTTTTTCCGTTAATATTCCGTTAACTTTCAACTTACCCACTAATTTCTATAAGTAAGATCTTAGGTTCGAACCTCATCCCAATCAAAGTTGGCATAATTGTTGAACATATACTACGAATACGTTAGAGTATATTATTGAAAAGTAAGTACCCCACCCTATTACTCTTATTCAATTAAATAAATTAGTAGTTACAAAAAAAAATAATACATATGCATTTCTTTAATTTATAATTGAGTTTATTACCGAAATGGTCCCTCGACTATTGCAAAATTACCAATTTGGTCCTCGACAATTTTTCATGCCCAACTAAGTCCCTCGACTTTGAAAATTTTAACCAATTTTGTAACACCCCCAAAAACGGCCAATTTTTTCTTATTTTCACCAATTCATTAAGTAATTCTTAAAACAAAACTTAGAATGCGGAAGTTTTTCAAAATCTTATTGATGGCATTACCGCCACACTTAGGCAACCACAATAACTAAGTGCTAAGGCTAACTTAAATAAAACCAAAACAAAAGAGAATTACAATCCTCAACGTAGTCTTTAACAACATAACACATTAAATTTCTTAATGTTCATAACATTTATTTCTAAATCCTCCAACGCATCACGTTCTATCCCTCTCATAGCAGCATACTTCACCGTATCTGTAACACCCCAATTTTTCACATCTAGGATTTATTACGAAATCCCTAATAGTATACATCACAGCGGAAGCTAATAATTCAAAAAGCAGAAAACTGGGTGTTACCGCCACGCTTAGGTATCTCTCCTATACCCAAACGCACAGGCTAAACTTACAACATCAAAATACATCCAAAGTCCAACTTAATACAAGTGGACATAATTCTTCCAAGGTGGCTATTCTAGGATCTCAACCTCAACCTCCATCCTATTCAGAGCTCATCGGCTACCTGAGCATACCCACGCTAGACTTCATCTGATAAGGTACACAATGAAGTGCAGTTAGCGCGACGGCTAAGTAAGGAGATCCAAGGTCACTTGAAAATAAACAAAGGTTTTCAAAAATAATTATCAATAATAATAAGGTAAGGTAACATTACCCAACAATCGCAATCAACCTGCAAACATTTTTAACAACAAGTAATTTCACTTCATTTCAGTAAATCGAGCAAATAACTCAGTCATTAATTCATCCGATGGTTAGCTCTCACACATCACCCATGGTACACAATTCTCGCCTTACTCATAAGTGGGGTACGAAACACATCCACTATTAGATCTCGGTGGGGTACACAACACATCCACCTTTCCAACTCTCACGTGGGGTACGAAACACATCCACGTTTAACTCACGGTGGGGTACGAAACACATCCACCTTTAATTCATCACACGACTCCATCACCAATAACTCATTCAGATATATTTTCCCAACCCGCATGCTTAGGTTAGTATTAATCACGTCACAGAAAATCAAGTATAGAGTCATAATAATGTTCAAAACATAATTATTTTCCATGTTAATATAATGCACAAAAATAATATTTGTCAAAATTGTTTCTAACCATTCTTTTTCAGAAAATTTCAGCTTGGCGCAGTCCGAAAGATTGAGCCGGTAAAAATAGTTCCCGAACTCTTTTTCACTTGAAATTTTTATGGTAGGACCCTAACTCATAGTACTTGATGTTCATAAAAAGTTTTGGTCATCAAGGTTCACGAATTATCACAGAAAATTCCATTTTTGCCCTTGGCAGTGTGCTGTCCAGCATTTTTCCTCTCTGGACCAGTTTTGGAAAAAAAAATCGAAAACCATACTTATACTACTCCAAAAATTATGAAATTTTATATGCAGCTTCTACACTTATAGAACTACATGTATAAAAAAAATTGGATCAAAATACCTTACCGATGTTTCCCAGAAATTCACGGAAGTCACTGCCAGAGACTAACTTGATTTTACTTCAATATTTTCACAAGTATAAGCCTATATGGGCATAAACCCAACATATACATGCATAAAATAGCTATGAACATGCATAACAAATTTATCAAAAATCAAAGCAAGGATTTTTGAAGCCAATTTATAGATCCATAACATAACACATAATCATCACGTAAAAATTCCTAACCGTATAATTTCCTAGCAATTGTCTATATCCAAGTGATTGAGCCAACTTAAGGGATTCCTTACCTCAATAGAAGCTTTTAAACCAAAGTAGTTGCTAGCTCCTTTCTTGAATTCAAAGACCTTAAGAATATTATCACAATAACAATATTTTCATGCACTAAACATCAACACATGAATTCTAGAGATGATTTAATCCAACAAGGTTCAAGATCTTACCTACACTTGTACACTTGGGTTGGAAAAGCTTGGGAGCTCTTAGATCACAAAGGAGGACTAAATCTATTTTTTTTTCTTCTTCCTAAGGGTGTAGCCGAAATGAGAGAGGGAGAGAGATGATCTTGGTGTGATTTTGTTCTTGATCTACAAGTAACAAGTGCAACCTCATTAATGCTTCATTAATTGCCCAATCTAGGCTTAGATTCACTTGCCACATGTCAACACCCCATGGAGTCCTTACAAGATCTCAAATCTAATTTGCCAGTTTATGCTTAAATCAGATGAATGTTCGGAGGATTATAACTTAATTCGGGAAAATTCTAATACCAAAATTATCGTAAAAATATTCTCGTCGCAAATCACCAATTTTGGGAATTTTCCGGTAATCCGCCAAATTTAGGTTCAGAGTCCGTAACAATTTATCCCTTACAGTCCAAATAGAATTTCTCTTGAGCTAATCAAAAATTTAGGCTTAATCGTATGATACTTAATAATCCCAATTCTAGAAAAATTCGAATTGAATCTACGTCCTTAAAATTTTCTCGGTTCGTAACCGATACGTAGTTCGTAGCTTATCGATAATTAATCCTTAAGAGAAAAAGTTATTTCAAGCTCCGAATGGTTTTCTCTTAAATGTCATAGCTTAAAAAAAATTATATCGCTATTCTCGAATTTTAACTATGCCGTGAAAACCGAGGGGTTACAGTATCTCTACATCACATGTTACTCATTTAGAGATTTCAAAACATAACAAGAAAGTTAGGGGTTAGCATAACATGCTAAGTAAGGGACTGCTTACCCCGAAAGTAAAATATATATATATATATTTTGAAATTATACTTTACCATTTTCAAAGCTTGGCTGCCATGCCATAATTCAGAAAATTCAATAAAAATATTAGGTAAAGTAAAAACATATGGAACTTTTTCACAATATCATCACTTATAAAATTTTCTTATAACTTTATTTTTATGCCACACTTGCACACCACAAAATACATATGGAAGCACATCAATCACACATAAATGGGACAGGGTTCTTTATTCCTAGGCCCTAGTGAACGGTGCTTCCGACACATCCGAACACTCGACACATTTCCCATTTCTAATGGAAACCGGACTCTAACCTTAAGTGTGCACACCCCCGAATGAGGATTCCAAGCCTCAACGGGAAGTTACCAGCCCTAGTAGCCAGGATAAGGTTTCTACTAACTACTCCTGAAATTAGGGTACACAGACCCGCCTCAACAGGTCATAGTGCCCTAGTACCCGAGGATTGTTCCTTACGGGCACTCCTCAACATAAAATAATTCCAATCAAATATTCACAATTTTACATAGCTTCCATAACTTGAAAAATATTTAGTTTGAATACTTTTTAGCATCATAAATGAAATAATAATTTGCAAGGTAATACTTTGGTTAAAAACCTCACTTTGCTCACAACACCTTAGTTCTCAATCTCTCAAAGTAATATTTTTTTTAGGAAAAATCCATACTTAGCATAAAAGCTTGCTCATAGGTTCCATAGTAATTTTATAAAAATAAATTCATACTTGGGCCAACCCAACTCAAATTTCACAAGAAGGCTAAAATCAACACTTTGTCACATTTCATCCTTTGCAATAATTTCATAAAAATCATAAGACTTACTTATGATCACATATCACACAATTGGTATTTTATAATATAGATACATAATTAACGTAAAACAATCATTACTCAATACCATTACAAAATATACTTGTATTGCATGAGTATTATAATATATATATATATATATATATATATATATATATATATATATATATATATATATATTTCCAATAAAGCAATCCTGCGTCATTCATTAATAAACTCTTAACAATAATAGTATAAATAAATATCATAAGATTATGTACATACTACTATCTACGGCACCGGCATCATATATTATTACTATTATTATTTATTTTACTTTTTTTAAATATAAACCACCGTACGTACTTATATATAATAAACTATATAAATAATTTTTTTTACACACTACCGTACTACATAAAATTTAATAAATAAATATTTTTTTATAATAACTATAATACGTACTCATAAACACATACACTAATTATATATATACTTTTAGATACACACCATACGTGTATAGTAGACATATATATATACGTACGTATATAGCAAAGCAATCATATATATTTTTTAATATATATATATATATATATATATATATATATATATATATATATATATATAAACTACCGTACGTACATATTTATAATAAAAGAAAGTATACATATATATATTTTTTATATATAAGAACACACGTACACAGAATCACACACACACACACACACACACACATATATATATATATATTTATTTATATTTAATTTTTTTATCCACATAGTGTACACTTACGTATACTAAAACATAGAAATATATACATAGATATTTAGAATATACACACATACGTTTCAGTGCACACATATATAAAAGAATTTTATAAAATAGAGTTTTAAGAAAGATAATCCAAAAATTTTCTTGAAATCAAGGTGGTATGAACTACTTGGGTAATCAAACAAATTAACAATTTCCTCATAGGAACAACACAGGATCATACATAAAATCTCATCCACCAAGTAGAACAATACCTAAAATTAAAGGGCAAGCAAGGGGAGTAAAATCCACTTACTTGGCACAACTCCTAGAGTTTTTCAAATTCCTTCACCTTTGAAAGCTTGATCACACACTTAACTAACCACCAAGATTTTGCTCCCAAGGATTTCAATCAAAAGAACAAGAAGAAGAAGGATTTTATTTTTTCTTGATGGAAGAATCGGCCAAGGAATAGAGGAAGAAGACAAATCCACTAATCCATTTAAATGAAATAATGGTATGATAATCATGAAATAATGGCATAATAATCATGGAATTTGTAACCTTCAATTAGAGGTAGTAACCTCCAATTCAAAATTATAAGTTTTAATGAGATAATAACCCATGATCTACTCATACACATATACATATATAATATATATACACGGCTAATATACATACATATATATATAGTCCAAGGTAAGTAAATAATGTAACATAGAATTTGAATATAAAAATATTTATGTGTACATACGTACTACACTAATTAATATATGTATACCAATTAACTTGTACCATATATATATTTATAGAATAATTAATATGGATATACCATGTCATACGTATACACTAATTAACATGTATAAAATATATATATTAAAATATTGTTAGTATATATCTCATATGTTTCAAAATACATAATAATACAATTATAGAAAATACTATACAGTACAAGGATTTATTGGTTCAAAAGAATATATGACTCATGGCTCAAATGAATATGGGCACAGAAATAAGGGTCAATGAACATGATTCAAGGAATGAATGAACCTTAGGAAAGAAATAAGGATAGCTTTAAGAATTCAATTGGATAATATTTGGAACCAAAAATCTCAAGTGAACATAAGACGGTTCAATGAATACGGTTGAAGGACTAAATGAATATTGAGGAATAATAAGAGTAACTTGGAAATTCAAATAAGTAGAATTAGGGGTAGAAATTTTCGGGTGTCACAATCTATCGCCCTTAAAAGAAAGCTTCGACCCCGAAGCAGTCCTATTTTAAACATTACAACATGCCATTCTATTAAAAGCGTGGAGTGAGGTGTTAAAACCTGCCCTCCTTAAAAGAAAGTTACGTCCCCGTAACTTGACTATTACCTGAATCAAATAAACCCGGATACCGACTTCTCATATCCTCTTCAACTTCCCACGTAGCTTCCTCAGCTAAGTGGTTTGACCACAAAACCATTATATGCAAACCCAACAATATTCCACAAAGGAACAAACCTTGGATCTCGCTTAGACCCATTTCCTTAATTTACAATTGTAGATACTCATCAAGATTAGGAATCCAACTAAAATTCACACAATTTCAATCCTTATATTCAATACATCTAAAAGAGATTCAATTCACCCAACAATTGATCCAATAGGTTCAAACAATAATCCAATTTTCATAATTCAAGGTTGAAAGGCTTAATTAGTCGAACAAAATTTTGCCCAAATCCATTTAGCAAATTGAATAACATAATACTAATAATTTCTCTTTCTCAAACTTATTATCCATTATGTACAATCTCTCAAATATAATTTCCAGAATTTAAACACTATTATCCTTTTGACTATTACTTGAGTCAAACCTTTAAATCACCGATTAAAACATATCAAGTCCAAAATTTACTGTAGTCAATGCTCTTATCAACCTTTGTGCAAATTCTTACTTAGGCTATTTAAAAATAATCTATATATCCTTCATAATCAATACCCGAATAATTCAACCATAAAATCATCAAGTACATCACTTATCAAATAATCCAAGTTTTACCATTAGGGATTTCAATATTCCAAATAAATCACCAAGATCAAGTATTTCCCTCAAAACATAGATCATTACTTAAAATATATACAAAATATTCAACAACACATATCCTTAATTACCTTGATTTTCAAAATTTAATCCCTAGGTCAACTCTATGTACTATATTCCAAAATTCCACAACTTAGACTCGTTTAACCCAAATTTCATAATATATTCAAAACATTTTCTCAAAATATAATTCCTCAATTGAATAATAATAAGTCAAATTATCAATTTAATCCATTTTTTTTTGAATAACATCACCAAGATCAAATTTATTCCTTTGTAATGAATAAATCAAAATATCTTAAATAAGCCAGAAAACTCAAATATTTCCTTCAAATAAAGAATCTCAAAATAAGAATACTATTATAACTCTAAATTTCTTCATCATAATTAATAAAATATCCAATCCTTAATTAAAATCATTAAGCCTAATATTTTCCTCAAAACACAGAACTCTTAAATAAATAATTAAGCACTATTAAACTTATTGAATTCCAAATATCAAATTTCCATTAGAACATAAAATTACCTCCAAATTTGCCAATTCCCAACGAGTCAAATACACCACCTGCAGCATTAGCAATCAAAACAAATAGGCAACAATAATACAATGTCACACGTTTCCACTACGATAATTCCAAAAGTTCTTAACCTAGGCTCTTGTACTTCCTATATCAAAGGTCTCATAACCTAGACATTCAGAATTCCATAACTCAATTTCTTATATGCCCAAAACAAAGATCTCACAACCTAAGCTCTTATCTAAAATTCACAACTTAGGTTTTCTATATCCCAACGGTTCGTACCGCTCTGATACCAACTTGTAACACCCCCAAAAACAGCCTATTTTTTCTTATTTTCACCAATTAATTAAGTAATTCTTAAAACAAAACTTAGAATGCGGAAGTTTTTCAAAATCTTATTGAGGGCATTACCGCCACACTTAGGCAACCACAATACCTAAGTGCTAAGGCTAACTTAAATAAAACCAAAACAAAAGAGAATTACAATCCTCAACGTAGTCTTTAACAACATAACACATATTAAAGTTCTTAATGTTCATAACATTTATTTCTAAATCCTCCAAAGCATCACGTTCTATCCCTCTCATAGCAGCATACTTCACCGTATCTCTACATCACCTGCTACTCATTTAGAGATTTCAAAACATAACAAGAAAGTTAGGGGTTAGCATAACATGCTAAGTAAGGGACTGCTTACCCCGAAAGTAAAATATATATATATATATATATTGAAATCATACTTTACCATTTTCAAAGCTTGGCTGCCATGCCATAATTCAGAAAATTCAATAAAAATATTAGGTAAAGTAAAAACATATGGAACTTTTTCACAATATCATCACTTATAAAATTTTCTTATAACTTTATTTTTATGCCACACTTGCACACCACAAAATACATATGGAAGCACATCAATCACACATAAATGGGACAGGGTCCTTTATTCTTAGGCCCTAGCGAACGGTGCTTCCCACACATCCGAACACTCGACACATTTCCCATTTCTAATGGAAACCGGACTCTAACCTTAAGTGTGCACACCCCCGAATGAGGATTACAAGCCTCAACGGGAAGTTACCAGCCCTAGTAGCCAGGATAAGGTTTCTACTGACTACTCCTGAAATTAGGGTACACAGACCCGCCTCAACAGGACACACCATAGTACCCTAGTACCCGAGGATTGTTCCTTACGGGCACTCCTCAACATAAAATAATTCCAATCAAATATTCACAATTTTACATAGCTTCCATAACTTGAAAAATATTTAGTTTGAATACTTTTTAGCATCATAAATGAAATAATAATTTGCAAGGTAATACTTTGGTTAAAAACCTCACTTTGCTCACAACACCTTAGTTCTCAATCTCTCAAAGTAATATTTTTTTTAGGAAAAATCCATACTTAGCATAAAAGCTTGCTCATAGGTTCCATAGTAATTTTATAAAAATAAATTCATACTTGGGCCAACCCAACTCAAATTTCACAAGAAGGCTAAAATCAACACTTTGTCACACATACGTTTCAGTGCACACATATATAAAAGAATTTTATAAAATAGAGTTTTAATAAAGATATTCCAAAAATTTTCTTGAAATCAAGGTGGTATGAACTACTTGGGTAATCAAACAAATTAACAATTTCCTCATAGGAACAACACATGATCATACATAAAATCTCATCCACCAAGTAGAACAATACCTAAAATTAAAGGGCAAGCAAGGGGAGTAAAATCCACTTACTTGGCACAACTCCTAGAGTTTTTCAAATTCCTTCACCTTTGAAAGCTTGATCACACACTTAACTAACCACTAAGATTTTGCTCCCAAGGATTTCAATCAAAAGAACAAGAAGAAGAAGGATTTTATTTTTTCTTGATGGAAGAATCGGCCAAGGAATAGAGGAAGAAGACAAATCCACTAATCTATTTGAATGAAATAATGGTATGATAATCATGAAATAATGGCATAATAATCATGGAATTTGTAACCTTCAATTAGAGGTAGTAACCTCCAATTCAAAATAATAAGTTTTAATGAGATAATAACCCATGATCTACTCTTACACATATACATATATAATATATATACACGGCTAATATACATACATATATATATAGTCCAAGGTAAGTAAATAATGTAACATAGAATTTGAATATAAAAATATTTATGTGTACATACGTACTACACTAATTAATATATGTATACCAATTAACTTGTACCATATATATATTTATAGAATAATTAATATGGATATACCATGTCATACGTATACACTAATTAACATGTATAAAATATATATATTAAAATATTGTTAGTATATATCTCATATGTTTCAAAATACATAATAATACAATTATAGAAAATACTATACAGTACAAGGATTTATTGGTTCAAAAGAATATATGACTCATGGCTCAAATGAATATGGGCATAGAAATAAGGGTCAATGAACATGATTCAAGGAATGAATGAACCTTAGGAAAGAAATAAGGATAGCTTTAAAAATCCAATTGGATAATATTTGGAACCAAAAATCTCAAGTGAACATAAGAGTACGGTTCAATGAATACGGTTGAAGGACTAAATGAATATTGAGGAATAACAAGAGTAACTTGGAAATTCAAATAAGTAGAATTGGTAGCAGAAATTTTCGAGTGTCACAAATTTGGTCCTCCGTTTATTTTGCCGTTAAAATCAGGACCAAATTGGTAATTTTGCTATAGTCAAGGGAACAAATTGGTAATTTTGTTATAGTTAATGAACCAAATTGGTAATTAATTTTTCAATGAAATGGTCCATTGACTATAGCAAAATTACGAATTTGGTCCCGATTTTAACGGCAAAATAAACGAAGAACCAAATTGGTTAAAAATTTCAAAGTCGAGGGACTTAATTGGGCACGAAAAATTGCCGAGAACCAAATTGGTAATTTCGCAATAGTCGAGAGACCATTTCGGTAATAAACTCTTTATAATTCGATGTCTACAATGCTTTTATTAAAAAAAAATCATTATCAAAAAATTTAAAAAGAGATATAATTTTATTAGTTATATTGTTTATATTTTCTACAATGCAAAGATTCCTTACCTTCAAATTTATTAATTAATTATATTCACTACATTGTTCATTGTTTTCTTTGTACACTATCTTGTAATTAAATATCAAAGTTATACTAAAAAATAATAATGTTATATATTTATTTACCAAGTATTATGTTAATAACATTAAAAAATTTTATTAAAAAAAAAACAGTTTGAAACCAATAATATTAACTTTTTAGAGAGGATTTGTTAACAAAGAAGATATTCAAATAACCCAATAAATTGATTTAAAACTCATTATTAAAAATATCAATGTAGGGCAATAGAACATTGTGATACACTTGATGCATTGAAAAAATGCTGAGACTACAACATTGTTGGAATCAATCTTTCAAATTCAGAAAAAGAAGAAATTTAAAAAATAGCTACCGTTGCAGCATTTATTAATCTTACTAGTTTTATACGCACATTACGCGAATGGGTTAATGCCCAATGTTTATATTTAAATAAATATTTGAAAGTATATCAATGCAAGATTATATTGGAGAAGTTTATGCATGAATAATTGAATGTCGAATTTTTTTATTTAAATATCTAACTCAAAGTATATGAATCAAAGATAATATTGAAAATTCATCATAATTATTACTAAAATAAATGTTTGCAACCTTGTAAAATCGATAGTCTAAATATTTGGTCTAAAAATAATAGTTTAAATAAATACTACTTTTAATTTGAATTTTTCTAAGTGTTCTTAATTCTCTTTTGAGTAACATTGTCATTGTCTTCATCTTTACTATTTGTTCTCTTCCTTTTTGTTGGTAGTGTGTTATTTGCAATTTGGTTATTATTGGTAGCATAGATGACAACGTCATGCAATGAGATTAATGATATAGGAGCTATGGACTTTCCTTTAATTAGGTGTTCTGCTTGGGGTTCATTTGGTTCAACCATTATTGTTGAATGAGTGATTGTGGATAAATAAATCCGTAGTTTAAGAAAAAAGATTAAATAAATTAATAAAAATTTTAAAATTTAAAATATTATGTATTCCAAAGATATTAAAAGGTAGTTTCTCGCTTCAGTTTGTTGGGTAATGGGTTATTTGAGTACTTTCATTGTCAACAAATCCCCCAAGTAGTTAATATGATTGGTTTCAAACTATTTTTTTTAAATTTTTTTCATGGTATTAAAGAAATACATATGTATCATTTTTTGGTGTAACTACTAATTTATTCAATTCAACAAGAGTAAAATAGAGTGATTCCGCTTCAATTTGTTGGGTTATTTGAGTACTCTCTTCGTCAACCAATCCCCAAGTAGTTAATATAATTAGCTTCAAATTATTTTAAAATTTTTTTCATAATATTAATAAAATACTTGGTAAATAAATATATAACATTATTTTGTACTATAACTTTGATATTTAATTACAAGATATTGTAAAAATAAGATAATGGACAATGTAATGAATATCAATTGATAAATTTGAATGTAAAGGATCTTTGCATGAGAGAAAATAAAGACAATATAAATAATGAAATTATTTCTCTTATTTAATTTAATTTTTTGATAATGAATAATTTTTTCAAATAAAGATATTGTAGACACATAATTCTAAATTAAAGAAATACATATGTATCATTTTTTGTTGTAGCTACTAATTTATTTAATTTAATAAGAGTAAAATAGAGTGAGAAACTTAATTATGTCAAATTTGATTGAGATGAGATTCGAACCTAAAACCTTTCTTATAGAAATTAATGGGTAAGTTAAAAGTTAACGGAATATTAACGGAAAAAGAAAATATTTAACGAAAAACTTAACGGATAATCATAAAAGTAAGGTTAAATTAGGTAATCTCTATTAATAATATTAATCTGAACCATGCATTTGATTAAATAATTTGACAGCCATGACTCTTATTAGTATAGTAGATATGTAAAATATTTTTTTTTTTTGGTAAATTTACAGGGTCTTTCTCTTCGTCCGTTTAACGGAGGAGAGAAAGGCCCAGGGGGAATTGTCACTTGTGGGAATTGAACCCGGGTTCTCCCGAAATTCCTCCCCACAAAGAGAGCTCACTTGTCACTTAAGCTACCACATTGGGTTATGTAAAATACTTATTGTGCATTCTTTAAATATATTAAAACTAATATAAATTTACAATTCATATCATTTTCTACAACCAACTTATTTGGATTAAAGACAAGATCACCATCGATATTGACAACAAAAATAATTGGTATATAGGATGTAGCCACTGTTTAAAAATATTTATGCATAAGGTGGCAAACTATTTAATTGCATGCATTGTGATAAAAAGGTAGCATTGGATACTCAAAGATTAGTATCAAATAAACAAAAAAAATATAAAACAAAAACACGCACATACACACACACACACACACACACAAAAAATCAAGTACTACACTCATTCTTACTAATTCCAAAAATATGAACTTCAAAATAAACATGTGCAAAATGGATGTAGAAACTATTAATGAAACTGGACATATTACAGCATCAGCATTCGAACTACATGCAAAGTTATTGTTGGGTAAACAAGTTATGAAACTAGAACAAAATGTACTACTCATTAACCTTCTACAAATATAATAAATATTAATATTTTTTTCAATACTTTCACATAAGAATATACGACACACATCTCACAGCACATGAAACATGTAGAGGGAAAAACTACCACTGTCAAATATCAATAGGCGATTGCAAGATCAAGAGTTTATGGTACAACTAAGATCTCAGTCATATATACAAACACAACGAGACAAATCCAAAACTTCCTACATCATAATCTCATTGCATAACGCTGCCCTCTATACTACTACAATAACTCAATTGCACATGACACATTACCAAATACCAATAAATAAATAAATAAAACAAGTACTGAAGATAAAGACAAAGACAATGACAATGCTATCCGAAAGAGAATTAAAAGACTTAGAGAAATTCAAACGAACAAGAGTCATTTCCATTTTTGGTCCTAATGTTATTGGGGCATTGCCAATTTTAGTCCATTTCATTAATTTTTGCCACATTGCGGCCAGTCTTATTTAGTCCTTACCACTTTTAGTCCACCGTTAAAATTTTCGTCAAATGACTGTCCTAAACAGGGGTATTTTTTGTCTTTTCATACTTTGGTCATCTCCTTGACCCTTTGCAGTGGTTTTCCTTACACATTTTCATCCAATGAAGAGGTCCAGCTAAAGCCATGTGAGCCACATTACAAAGCCATGGCTTTCGTCGGACCTCTTCATTGAATGAAAATGTGTAAGGAAAACTACTGCAAAGGATTAAGGAGATGATCAAAGCATGAAAAGACCAAAATACCCCTGTTTTGGACGGTTATTTGACAAAAATTTTAACGATGGACTAAAAGTGGCAAGGATTAAATAAGACTGGCCGCAATGTGGCAAAAATTAATGAAGTGGACTAAAATTGGCAATCCTCTAATAACAGTACGACCAAAAATGGAAATGACTCAACGAAAAAGTAGTATTTATTTATACTATCATTTTTAGACTAAGTATTTAGATTAGCGTTTTTACAAAATTGCAAAGATTTATTTTAGTGACAATTATAATCAATCTCACATATATTATCTTGCATTCATAAACTTTGAATTACCGATTTAAATAAATAAATTCAACATCCGATTACATATGCATAATGCATGAACATCTCTTATATAATCACGGCTGGAAATCATCAAATTTCCGACCACCCACAAAAATGGTCGGAAAAAGTAACATTTTTTTTGTTTTCCGTCGAACAATTGATTTGGACGGAAAATGGTCGAAATTTCCAACCACTTTTAAAAGGGTGGTCGGAATTATTTTCTCGGCCATTTAAAATTGTTAACACTCAACTTTCCGACCACCAAAAGTGGTCGGGAATCATTATATATATATATATATATATATATATATATATATATATATATATAGGTTAGGGATTTAGACTTCAATAGTTCAGCCCTCATTTGTGCGCGCTGCTTACCTCTCTTGCTCCTCACATATAACTCTCTATCTCAACAACTCCACCGGCCATCATCGCTAGAGACTGCCATAGGTGACAACTACTCGATCTCCGGCTCGATCTTAATTCGTCTCCCCGCCTCTCTCGGTCTCCGGCTCGATCTTCGCCTCACCGCCTCTCTGTCGTTCATAGCCTTGTCTCTGCCTCTCTGCTTCTCACCCTCTGACCCTCTCCGTCCCTCCGCCTCTCCGATAAGTCCTTATAATCTCATCTACTAATACTCATAGTCTCAAGCTCAACTGCTCATTCTTTAACCTTTATGGCTCTCTACATAGGAAACTAAACCCTATATCTACCTTCAAGACTTTGTGTTGGTAGACTTTTTTGGTGTATGTAACAGGTAATTTAGTGCTATTTTAGTTATTTATGATATACTGTTCTTAAATCTTGAATTTTATGGATTTATGATCTTAATTTAATTTCGATTAAGGGATAATAGAAGAAAATTTTAGGGACAAATTGATAGAGTTTTCATAAGTACCTTGGCTTTTGCAAAATCATTATCAGACTGCTTGGTTTTGAGTATATCTATTTTTATCCTTCCCAAACTACGGGTCCATTACAAATGCCTTCAATAAGATGCGACCGTAATCCATTCAGAAAGTGTCAGTCGCTAGCTGTTTGATGAAATGTTTAGCTTAGCTTAACATTCCAAAATATTATAAGGACTGCATTTGAAAACACACAGAGAAAAGAGAATAAGGGGTTGTTTACTAAAATGGAAAAAAGAAAAATTTTCTAGAAAAATAGAAAATTGGAGGAGTGGAAGAATGGAAAATGGAAGAGTTGTTTATTAAAATAATCTCTCCAATAACCTAACTCTTCTCCATTCTCCAACTTCATGTACAAATTTGGAGAAAACTTGTTTGGCTCTCTCCAAATAGGAGAATGGAGAAAACACGGGTGAATAGTGATTACTATGCATGAGGTGATCTATTCGAATCCTGCTGGGTGTGTATTTTGCTGTAGCTCTTCATTTTCATTACTTCTTTACTTTCCTTTGTTGTAGCTTTTCATTTTCATTACTTCTTTACTTTCCTCTTCTTATGACCTTATGCACACATATTCTCTTTATTATTATTATTATTATTATTATTATTATTATTATTATTATTATTATTATTATTATTATTATTATTATTATTATTATTATTATTATTATTATTATTATTATCATCATCATCATCATTTAACATCATCACAGATTTACTATTATTATTATTATTCTTATTATTATTATTATTATTATTATAATTATAATAATAATGATAATAATAATAATAATAATAATAATAATAATTATTATTATTATTATTATTATTATTATTATTATCATTATTATATTTTGTTGTGTAATCAAACTATGTATTAAAATGATTGTAACGTGATGAAACGAATTATAAAATTATTTTTAAGAAAATCATATCATTTAGATAATATGTATAGATATAATACTAGTATTTTCTATGATATTGGTACTTTATATTAAAATCATAGATTTATTTAGATTTTAGATATTCATATTATTGTAAATAATAATAATAATAATAATAATAATAATAATAATAATGTAAATATCAAATTCATAAAAATCAAATTCATAAAAATGTTTTACATTATTATTATTATTATTATTATTATTATTATTATTATTATTATTATTATTATTATTGAAAAAACAAATTATATACAGTCGATGCATGTTCATGGAAACAATAGTGAAAAAAATAACGGAAGTTATAACGGTAGGGATATGTTTGTCCTAAATATTGTATAGTACAACTCTTATAGTATAATGTATTAAAAATATAACGGAAAAATAGACATAAATGAAGGGTATAACCTTCATTTACACTTATTAGAGGGATGAGGAATCAAAATTTAAAAACTGGAAAAATGGAAAAATGGAGGAATGGAGATGGAAAATTCGAAAACTAGAGAAATGAAAAATTGGAAATGGAAACACAGAGAAATGAAGTAAACTAACCCTAACTTTTTGTAATTGAAGTTATTTTGGTTATGATGATGTGGACAGGTAAACAGGGATGTTGTCACTGTCCAATCCAAGCTTCTCTCTGAAGCAACTACTTACTGTTGTGTCAGCTCGTCCAATTTCTAGTACAAGGTTTAGGTTGTCTTGTGGTCATTTTTCCGACAGCTTTAGAAAGTGGTCGCTATTTCTGACCACTTTTCTGGTGGTAGGAAATAGCTACGGGATTTTTTCAAACACTCAAATTGGTCGGAAAAGTGGTCGGAACATGTATTTCTGATCAAATTAAGGCTATTTCCGACCTACTTTTGGGTGGTCGAAAATCAACAGATTTCCGGCAGTGAATATTGCATTGGATATACTTTAAAATACTTTTTTTAAAAAATAAACATTGACCATTATTTCATGTGGAAAACTAGTATTAAAAATAAACGCTTATTGGAGTCGTCTATCTAATAGATCCGGCTTCCGGCTTCATGATATATGGATTGGAGTATAATAGGCAATGGACTCGTATTCGAAAACCATTATTTATTATATATTGTGTTCCCTTCATGGGACGACAAAGAATAAGTTCCTAGAAAATTCTTTATGGAGCAAACAATAATATATCTTTACTTTTAATCTGATGATTCGGCAAGAATGCAAGATACTATAAACTTTACAGGACCAAAGAATGAATGACCCAAGAAACCATCTTTTGGAAGCATGCAAATAAATCAAGGTATATCTGTGTACAAATTAAAGAAGTCTTCTCTTTCTGTAGGTATATAAATCCAACAAAACTCACAAACAATTTCAACAACAATCAAATCAAAGTTTCAAGAAAAGCAAAGAATTCGGCCAAGCTAAGGATCGGAGGGGTTGTAATAATATAATGGATTCAAGGAAGTTTACACTACCTCTGAACTATGAAGATTTTGATCCAGATTATGATCAGGTACAAGAGCCTCAAGTTGACACTCTCCTCATTTATTTACCAGGTGAGATTTCGGTGATCCCTTTAGTTTAATTTGTTATTAAAATACATTCGTTTTAATAAAAGTAAACAAAAATGCCTCTACAATGGTAGTAAAAGTATTAAGAGTAAAATTGTTCAATCATGTAATACTTTTTTAATTCCAACTTGCGTTGAAAATAAAATTAGGGGTAACACTTGTGTGACACTGTTTTACGAGTCTCAATTCATCAAATATCCGAACCCCGTATTACGGATTGACACACAAATTTTTGCCAAACTTTGAACATGCAACTTTTTGCTCAACCCATTTTATGTGACAAAACTTTTTTAAAGATGCTCTAAAAGTTTAATAAGCTGGTGGTTTTTGGGCGCAGATTTCAGGAAGGAGCAGATAAGGGTTCAATTAACCGGAACAGGAATCCTGAAGATCAGCGGTCAGCGGCGGCTGGAAGGCGACAAATGGAAGCGGTTTTTGAAACAATTCCAGGTTTCATCCAACTGCGACACCAACCGGATCAGTGCCAAATTCGAATCTGGCACTCTCTACATAACACAGCCCAAACTTATCATCCCTGCAGCAGTGGAAAAACCTGCAGATGCAGAAGGAGAAGAAGAAAAAAAAACGAAGGAAGCTGCGGAACCGAAAGCAGGCGAAGAATCGGAGAATGGTTCTGACAAGGAAGGCGTAGGCCCGGCTTCCGATGATAAGAAAGCGGCGGATGATAAAAGGGCCGCCGTTGCTGGAAAATCTGATGGCGCCGCCGGAAAAGCTGCCAAAATGATGGATGGTTACAGTGGCAGTGCGGAGGCGGTGCAGCTTAAGAGGTCAAGAAAGATGATGAATGTTGCTTTGGTGGTTCTGTTGGTTGTTGGTGTTGGCTTGTATCTTAACAGCAAGATGAGGTCTTCGTCGTCCAATGATGCTGCTGGAGAGCTATGAAGATTTACGTAATAATAATTCATAATATTATCAGTCATTAAAATGTATATATATTGATCCAATTGAATGTGGTATTTCTCTGTGCGTTCCATGTTATTGTAAATTTAATGGCGTAGAAAGTGAAAATTTAATGGCCAAGAATGGGGCAAACTATGCTATGGACTCTGGTTCTGCAAGGTAGACCAGGTTCATATTCTCAATTTAAAAACTTTATTTTCATAATTTTATAACTGTTCATAATTTTAAAATTCTATAGTCTATATTCACAATTTTAAATCTCAATATACAAAATTATATCACTCAATATTCACAATTTTTTAACTCTTTATTTACAACCTATAAATTTAAAAATTGTGTTATACTATTAAATATAGAATTATGAAATTGTGAACATAGAGTTCAAAAATTATGAATATAAAGTTCAAGAACATAGAATTCAAAAACTGTGAACATAGAATACTAAAATTGTGAACATGGACTTGAATTTACTTTGAAGGTGGACCTGGGTCCATGGGTCCATGATATAACAAAAGGAAGAATCGAAGGATTTATATATTTTGGATGGGTCTCATCTTAGTATAATTTGAGCCTCATCTTGGTATAATTGAGCCCATTGTTAATTTTTTTGGGTTAATTAAATTATTCAATTAAATTGGCCATTTACTTGATTCAATATAATTGAAGGCAGTCACTATACTATGTACCATGATCAATAATGCATTGCGGACCATAGTCTAAAATACTGTTGTTTCATTAAGTAAAGAAATAGTTGTCGTCAAGTCTTAACGGAGCTCCCTAAATGAAACTACAGTTCATCTCAAAAGATACTGCCGCACATTTGTTTTTACATTATCAAATTGCGCAGATAGCTTGGTATTTCTTTAAAACCTACACAACCGATTCTTTAACAGCCTTAGGCAGACCTTTTCTAATCCTCACCCGTCTTTTAGGGTGGATTGGATCAATTTCTACCTCCTCCAACTCAACATCCGGCTCAGGTCGTTCTAGCATTTGCTACATCTTATCTTCCTTCTTAGCGATAGTATGGACTTAGAGATCGGACTTTCCCATCTTGCGACATGATTGCAAGTAAGGGTGGGAGTAGGCCAAACCCCTACAAAGTGGCCTATGGCCTGGCCTGGTTTGGGCCTGGCCTAGCCTGACGTGTTTAATATAAAGGCCAAGCCTAGGCCTATTTTCAAGCCTATTTACTTAAATAGGCCCATGCCTATATGCAAAAGCCTAGCCTGTTTATATTATATATATATATATATATAATATAACCCCACTAGTCCATTGCCCATGTATATAAATATAGAACTAGGGATGTCAATCGGGCCAACCCTATCGGTTTCGGGCTAGCCCTGTCGGGTTGTCGGGCTTATCGGATTCGGGTTGTCGGTTAATTATTATTTTAATCTCAGATTCGGGTTAGCCCTAACCCTAACCTTCGGGTTGTCGGGCTTATCGGGCGGGTTAGACTATTTGAACTAAAATCGAAAATGAATACTTACATTCGATAAAACGGGTCAAGTCGTCAACCGGATCTGAATTCGTTAGAACGGGTCAACTGGATGAGCATTGAGCACATTAAAATTAAACAAATGCAATTGCAACGGTTCGATTTCGGTTCGGTGTTCGGTTCGGTTTAAGACCCCCAAATTTTAACATTTCCTAGGCGACAAAACGGTCAAGGGGTGTCGCGACTTAACGGGGCGTCGTAATAACTATGCATGAAACATCACATAACTCAAATCCAAAATCTAATATCTAAATATTAAATACCAACATAACAAATTAACAATTTATAGGT